>NW_016690369.1:396061-418917 GCF_001604755.1 Lepidothrix coronata
GCCCTGTATCCTTCCCTGCATCCTCCATTGTGCCAGCCTGAATCCCACCCTGTGTCCTTCCCTGCATCTCTTCTTGTGCCAGCCTGAATCCCACCCTGTGTCCTTCCCTGCATCTCTTCTTGTGCCAGCCTGAATCCCACCCTGTGTCCTTCCCTGCATCCCCCATTGTGCCACCCTGCAGCCCACCCTCCATCCCACCCTGCGTCTGTCCCCACATCCCTCCCCGTGCCAGCCTAAGCATCCCCTCCCCAGGAACCCCCACCTCCCATCATTTTGCATCCTCCCAAATCTCACCCAGGTCCTGACCGGCACCCTCACAGCCCACCCCCAGCCCCTCCCATCCCCGTCCTGCTCGACCGAGCCGGTGACCCCGCGCCCATCACCGAGGCGTCAGCGGTGCTCGGGGCCAAGCCGAGGAAGCGCCTCCTCCACCCCCACGCTCGGGCGCTAAATGGAAGCGGCAGATCGATCCCGAGTGTGCCAAACTGACACGGAGGCTCATTAGGGGTTAGTTTTCATCCTCCTGCTCCCTGGCAGCCTTCACATTATCCCATAAAATTTATTTACTATTTCATGAATACATAAGCAGCAGGCAAACGCCGGCTTTTTATATATTTACACTGTATATATTTCACGGGAGAGTTATGTGTGTCTCTGAGGCAGAGTGGAGGGAGCGAGAGGGGAGCAGGAGCAGAAGGAGAAAGCAGCTGTGAGGGAAGAAGGAGGAAAGCAAGCCGTGGGGGAGGACGAGGATGGAGCATGCCCAGCCACCGCTGGTGCGGGGCGGGAGAGGCGGCAGGAGGAGGGGAGCAGCTCGGAGCGTCCTCTCCTTCGGAGCATCCTCTCCTCCAGCCCACCCTGCAGCCCCAGGGGCTGGGGATGGAGGCAGGAGTTGGAGTGCAGGGTCTGGGGGGACCACGAGCTGAGAGTGTGGTGAGGACCATGCACTGAGGTTGCCAGGAATGCCCCCCAGCACTCTCCAGGTGAGGCCAACCCTGCCCAGCCCTCGAATCCCGTTTATCCCAGCAATGCTGTGGGACTTATCCTCGTCCCAGCTGTGCAAGCAGCATCACCCCACAGTGAATCCCAAACCACTGCTGAAGGTGCAGTGAGGGGCTCGTGCCTGTGCTGGGATCACATGGAACCCCAGTGGCTGCTACCTTGGGTAAAATCTCCCCCAACACCTGGCAGCAGGTTCTGCCCTGCACCCCAAGCCAGGCCGAGCTGGCTGGATGGGCTGGAGTCTCCTTCAGCAGCTGACTCCCACCTCTCCCTAAATATGCTCCATATTCAGGAATCACTCACTTAGGAGTGTGTCAAAGTCCTGAGGTTGTGGAGTCACCCACGGTTTGTTTTGGGACAGAGAGGAAAACAGAGAAACAGCAGGCACAGGACTTCATTCATAAAGCTTTGGCTTGGCAATGTTATGTATTTCTCTAAAATCCAGTAGAGATGTTTCTATTAACCCCACGAATTGCAAGAGGCTTGTTTGCAATCTTGTTTGTTTTTCTTCATCCAGCCTGGCTAGAGGAGGAAGATCCCTTTCCCTCCTCACAAGGTTTGGGCTGTTGGGGTTGCCAGCACTGCAGAAAAATAGTTCAGAGAGGGGCAAATAACCTTGTTTTTGGTCTGAAGTTGGTTGGTTTAACTTCTGAGCAATAAACTTGGAGAAGCCTGGCCGCATTAATCACTGAGGCAGCTGGAATACGTGGGCATGGATTTATAGGGTGCCAGGAAAGCTCAAGGTCACAGCAATGTGTGTTGGCACCCATCACACCTCAGGGATGGTTTCAGGCTGCAAACCCCATCCTGTTTCACACAAGGCACACGGGATCACCCCCACAGCCCAGCCAGGAGCCACAGTCCAGGGCCATTTGGTACTCCCAGAACCAGCACAGACCTCACCCTGGTTCCCATCACCCACAGGAGCGCGACACAGCCACCTCCATCCCAGCAGGAGGGCATGCAGGGAATTTAGAAGCAAAGCCAGGAAAGCACTTGGAGCACCAAGCAATGGGTGGGATCCACAGAAACCCCTTCCTGCTGGCTCAAAATCCAGTTTCATTCCCTGTTTTGCATGAGAAGAGCCGGGCCCTCCATCGGCAGGAGTGGTGGCCACCTGTCCCCAGCACTGCTCCTGTGGTTCCATTTGGTGAAAACAGCAAAGGATCCTCCCCCCAGGCACCTGCTTGCATCCCAAAAGCACAGGAACACCACACTTTAAGACCTCTCTGTATGTTCAGACCTCTCTGCATTCATGGAATTTGGGGCTCAGAAGGGGACAGGGGGAAAGGGACAGCCCCCATCCCTTGGGAATGCAGCTAGAGAAGAGCAAACATCCCCATTTCCAGAGTGGATGCAAGGGGGAAAAAAAATAAAAAGAGAAAACCATTGTGAGGGTGTTCATTTTAACTGTTCAGCCACTTGTAGCCTGATGCCATTAGAGAAAATAAATAGGTAAGAGCCACTCGAATGGTACGTGCAAGAGGAGATGGGAAGAGAGACAAAACAAGTGCTGGAAGACAGAAGGAAACACTACGGCTTTGAAGAGAATCGAGGAGCTGGAGTGATGCTGCTGCCCCAAGCCCCCACTTCCCAAGTCTCCACAAAGTTGGTAAAACTCCCTTTAAAAGGCTGTGTGGGGCGAAGCCCCTCACCACGCTGCCCCCCGTGCCACGGGGATGTGGCACCCCGGTCACCTTCCAGCTGCTGGGGCGGGGAGGGAGAGCTGGGGGATGGATCCTGCTGCTTCTCCGCGCTGTCAGAGCATTCCCTGAGCTGCCGGAGCTCGGTGCCAGCGCTGTCCCCGGCTGGTGATGGACGAGGGGAGCTGACACAGCCGGCACCGTCTCTGCAAACGCCGCTCGATACCTCCTGGAGCGCGGCCATTCATACCCCGTGATGGATGCGGCGATCAAGGGGAGCGGCCGCGGCTCCTGCCACCCCCTCCCCTCGCTGGGAAAGGGTGTAAATTTGGCAGAACAGCTTCACTAACCTGCGGTTGTTTATTATCTGGGGCTCGCTGGCACTGCCGCAGCCCTGCGCTGGGAATGCTGGCTGTGGCCCCACCTCATCCCTGGGAAAGGTAGGTTGGAGCTGCCGAGGGGAATTCCTCACCTAGAGGAGGGCTGGGAAGCACAGGCCAGCGGTAAAGAGTGGCTATCCGAGCACAATTTGCCACAGAGAGGGGTTTTTTTTGGAGGTGTCCTGTTGCTCTGGCACAACTGAGCAGACAGAAGCCCCCTGTGCCACTCCTCCAGGTCCCCATCCCCTCAGGCAGAGGGGCAGCTGGGTCAGTGCCTGGCAAATACCTGAGCTCCAAGTGATTCCCTGAAGACCCTGTGTAAGAAATCGGTCCTCGGTCCCACCTCCTCATGCCACTACCAGGTGTGGGGCCTCACAGCCCCCAAACCACCCCAATTCCCCCTTTCCTCTCACACACAGCTGCCCCAGCAGGACTCAACAGCTCTGCTGCAGAGGGAGCAGCAAAAAGGCCCCATCCCCTGATTTCCCACGGAGAAAGGAAGGGATTTCTGCCCTCGGGCTGAGAGACAAATGCATGAATGGGTTTTCTTTGCAAGGCACCCACTTTCTTCCTCCTCCCCACCCTGTGTTCCACCCCAGCCCTGTGTCAATCACCAGTTCACCAGGACGCTGCATGAGGCTCTTCAGGCACCAACTAGCCCAAACCTGGGCTCCCTTCCTAAATATCCACGAGCAAAGGAGATGGAGCAAAAGGCACACACAGCTGGGCAGCAAACGGGGCTGCAGCTGTGCAGGAAGGGGAGATGTCACAGGAGGAAAGGGGAAAGCAGGAGGAATTGCAAGGAAGGCACAGTGCCAAGGGGGTCAGAGGGTGGGGGAAGTCCCGGCTGAACCGAGAGGCACCAACTGGCTGAGGCTGCTGCTGGCGAGGGGTGATGGAAGAGGAGTGGCCCCATCTGCTCCTGTGTCCTGCCGTCCCTCCTCCCGGCGCTCTCTGGCAGGCATGTGCTCCTGACAGGCTGCAGAGCTATTGATGCCATTTGCCTCTGCCCCGGAGGCTTTTTGGTGATGGAAGAAGCAGCAAATGTCTGGAGATAAAAAAAAATGCTTAAAAAAAATAAATCAGGCGAGTTCAGGAGTGGGATTTGATATCGCTGTGCTGCTCTGGCGTGGAAAGGGTTAACCACGGGTTTGCTCTGGGAAATGGGCACCTGGAAGTGAGGCACCAAGAGCAGAAGAACTTCAGTCAAGCAGCCCATGAGAGGGGTGATGCTGCGAAGCTGCTCTGCTTGGTTCCCAACTATCCCGTCCATCCCAGTGTCTGGCATCACCTCTCCCTCCCTGCCATCAATCATTTCTGCACTGCCCTCACCACAGCCACGGCTGTGAGGAGCCAGACAAAGGGGGAAGATGGTTGTTCCTCCTGTGGAGACCTCACAGACTACAAGGAGCGAAGGTCTGGTGGGAGGTCACAGGATTTAGTGCCTCGGAGAAGGTCCAGGGAGAGGCAGACGCTGCCAGTCACCGCTCCAGAGGCAGCTCCTGGCTCTGTGCTTTGATCAAAGCCTTCCTGGAAGCAGAGCTGGGACCACTCATCTCTGCAAGGGTGATTGGCAGATTTGGGGCTCAGAAATCATGGAATTGTTCGGCTTGGAAGGGACCTTAAAGACCATCTTATTCCATCCACCCTGCCATGGGCAGGGACACATTCCACCAGCCCAGGTTGCTCCAAGCGCTGTCCAACTTTGCCTTGGACACTTCCAGGGGTGGGGCAGCCACAGCTTCTCTGGGCAACCTGTGCCTGGGCCTCCCCACCCTCACAGGGAAGGATTTCTTCCCAATATCCCATCTGGCAGTGGGAAGCCATTCCCCCTTGTCCTATCACTTCATGCCTGTATAACCAGTTCCTCCCAGATTTCCCAGTGATGCCAGGAGAGTCCCCGTGTAACACACCCCACCAGTGTAACAGCATCATCCTTCGACCACCTTGGCCCTTCCCAAGGATCAGGTTTTCCCAGGGCCATCACTTCCAGTGTCTCCCCTTCTCAAATCCAAGAGATTGATGCTAAACCCCACAGCACTGACCTGTCCAGTTGCCTGCAGTTATTTTTCCAGGGGGAAAGCCCTTTCCACAGCCAGCCCAGCCTCAGTGGATGCTTCAGACATCAGCTGAGGTGCAAACACAGCTTTTCCCCCACAGTGCCCGTGTTTCAGGCAAGGAAAGAGAGGAGCAGCTGGTGCCAGGGAGGTGACAAGGGCTGCCTTTCCCTGCCCTTGTCCCCAGCCCCATGGGAAAGGTGCCTTTCCCACGGAAGGAGGCACCAGTCATGGGGGGAGGGTATTTCAGATATGGAGCTAAATGGAAATAAAGAGATGTTCCCAGGGCACTGAAGTGGCTCCTGTCACACTCCTGCTGGAACATTAATATTTGCCAAAAATAATTTATCTTTGATCAGACACAGCAATATATTTAGTTTTATGTCCATTCTGTATCTGTCTGTATTACCTTGGGCCACTTCCCTCCACTGGGGAAGGGACAGGAAGGGTCTCTCCAGGCCCATGAGCTCCTGGCTGTCACATCCTCACCATCAGGCGTTCTGGGGGTCAGAGGGAGCTCTGGGAATGACACTGCAATCTAATACAGGGACTCCAAGGGAAATGGGGCAGGAGCTAGGCCAGAAATCCAGCATGTCAGATATTCTCATGAAGGAGGTGGAATGCTGCAGGAGGAGCTGCCTAAAGCAGCCTGGGAATGCTGTGCCAGGGCAGAGCATGGCATGGTTTGGATTAGGTACAAGGAAGAAGATTTTTACAGTGAGGTTGCTCAGAGAGATGGTGCATCCCTGGAAGTGTTCAAGGCCGGGTTGGATGGGGCTTGGAGAAACCTGGTCTAGAGGAAAGTGTCTGATGGTGGAGGGATTGGAACTAGAGGATCTCCAAGGTCCCTTCCAACCCAAACCAGTCTGTGATTCTATGATTTCTGAGCTTACAGATCACCAGGATAGTCCCCAACAGCAGGAGAAGGCTCAGAGCATCCTTTCCCCTGCCATCCCCCTGGATCCAAACTCTTGGACTGAGCACTCAGAGCAGAGGCAGGTCCCTGCCTGTCCTGATACTCCTGCTCCTGGCACTGACTGGGGAGCTTCAGGATCCCCATTTTGCAGCCAGTCCCTATTAAAACATCCTCCCTGTACATCCCCAGGCCCTACAAGCCTCCCAGGGCTGGACACGAGCCCAGCCCATTGCAGAGTCCTGCACATCCTGCCTGAGGGATGCAGGAGGACAACCAGCCTGCTGGGCACCCACTGCCAGCTACCCTGCCACAAACCCAGCAATCCAGTGCTCATTTAAAGAGCAGCACGTTTGTCCACCCTTATCAGGGTCAGATCAGCCACCAAAGCCAGCAGAGCCCCTGTGGGTTCACAGTGCTGGGTTCCCCCACACCACAGCGATGACTCCTCTGTGACCACCTTCACCAGTGGGTCTGGGGACTTGCAGCAGCCCTGACTCAACATGCACAGGGTGACAGGGGCAGGCAGGGCTGCAGGACACCTTTCCAGCCGATGACAAGCCCATTCCTGTCATGGATTTGCACTTCCAGCCTGTGCCAATTAACGAGGTGTCACCGACAGCACCGCAGTGGGGCCCCGAGCTGGCCCTGCACAGCACCTCCTGCCCACACCCCCCCAGCACCACACCTCACCCCCTGCAAAGCCCAACCAGCCCCTCTCCCCAAGCAGGGGGTGCACAAATCCTAGAGGGTGGGCTGGAGGAGGAAAATCCAGCCCCAAAGACCCCAAGTGCCAGCCCTCTGGCTCTGCTGCCACCCCCCAGAAGAGATGCCCCAAAGCTGAGCACAGCACCTGTTAATTAAAATGATGCTCCAAAGCAGTGAGGACCAGCACAGCTCTGCCCCTTGGCACTCTGGGAAGTGAGCAGGGACCTTGCCCAGGGAGGCTCCAGCTTCCAAGCCCCATTTCACTGGCAGAGGCAGAGCTATGAAAAGGGAGGGCTCCAGCTGACCAGGTTTCCTGTGGTCCTGCCCCCAGGCTGTGCTGGTTCTGTAGCTGCACACAGGGACAAGAGCAGTGATTTTGCTTGCTGGCAAAGCTCCCAGTTTGTTCAGATAGTTTGGGGAGAAGCCCAAACACCACACTCTTGTGCTGCTCCTTGCAGGAATACCTCACCACCACTCCATCTGCAACGTCTACCAAAAAAGCCAACGGACACAACAACTCAGTGCAACACCACAGATGCTCATTAGTGATTTTAAAATCATGGTGAGACCCACCAAAGCCACCCAGAGGTGTCAAGAAGTATGTTCCAGCCCCCAAGCCCAGCCCTGCACATCCCTCATCCCGGCTAATGCCACCAAGACGCCTGCACATCCAGAACCTGGATCACTCTGCACAGTTTCTTCCCTCGTCCAATTCATCCTTCAGACATTCAGAGAGTCCACCTGAGGTGAAAGACCATCAGGAGATGGGAAGCCTACAGCAAAGCTCAGAGCTTGCAAGACAAGGCCAGGTTGGATGGGGCTTGGAGCAACCTGGTCTTGTGGAAGGTGGCCACAGGCAGGGAGTTTGAACAAGATGAGCTTCAAGGTCCCTTCCAACCATTCTATGATTTTAAGACCCATACTCCCTTTGGTTGAGTTTTTCCCCCAAACCAGCTGTAGTTGAATGTACAGGGTGGTCACAACCCAGAAACAAAACTCAGAATATTCATGACCAAGGCACACACTCAAAGCAGTCAGGAAAGGTTCGTCGAATACATTCAAACAATTAATACATACGAGAACATTGCAATTCCCCTCTTTGCTGGTCCACAAACAGAAAGAAGCTAAATTCATTAGATTAATATTTGTTGAGACTTATTAGTTTAGCTCTAATTTCATGATCAGATGGCATTTTCAGGGAGTTGAAAAGCAAGCTCTGAAGATTCATCAAACCTAAACCGCGGCATTAAAGAGAAAGCAATTTTAAAAATTTCCAAAAAGAAAGCCTGTGCCCTATTACTGGTTTTCTTCTAACACTGTTCTCCCACCAGCTGGGAAATCAAGCACTTTTATTCCTCACTCAATCTGAGGCCCGAGCTCAGGCTTTTTAATATTAAAGCAAATTAACAGCTTCTCCAGACGCCCAGCCTTCCCAAAATGGGGGTGCCTTCTGGCTCTGATGGTGGCCACCTCTCCACACCGCCCATGAGACCTCAGAATAAGGTCCAGATGCTTTAAAGTCACCTGACTGAACTGGATGAAGACAACTGGGCTACCTGGAGTGGTGTCATCAGTGCAGAACCAGTGACCCCAACTCCTTTGTGCTGCAGCGAAGCAGAGACCTCACACCCGAGCTGAGGCTTCCCTGCATTTCATTACTTGGAGACCTCGTTCAATAAACCCAGCAAGTGCGTTTTGGGCATGACAGGAACATAAACCACGGCTGCTGACCCAGTCTCCATCTCTGTTGCTCCATGCATGAAGTCCTCCAAGCCCCCAGAGCCAGAGAAAAATATATTTCATCACGAGGAAGGCTTCGTACAGCAAAAAGGGCTTGGGTGTGTGCATCAAGGAGCTGGAAAGAGCAAGAAATGCTCGGGGTACGGTTGTCCAGCAAAATTCCTGCCCCCAGACAGCTCCTCTGAACAGGGCTGGATGATGGAGAGCTCCCCCAGCATGATCTGGAGGTGGTGGGGAGAACCCGGTCACATCCCCGAAGGCAAGCTGGGAAGGGCACTCCTCTTAGAGGTAATGTCACGCTTCATTCCCTGCTCCTTAAGGAAACTTTTAGGGAGGCAGAATTGATTCTGAAGTGTGATTATCTTAATTAGGGCACTGAAAAAGCCAAGGGCCGGGTTCTCAGCCGGTGGAAGCCACGGGAGAGTTTCGGTGGCTTTGCACCAGCTGGGAGAAAACCAAAGCTCAGGTGATGCCAGGGACGTTCCCGGGGCTCCGAGGCACCGCCGTCCTCCCGCGCCGTTGTTTGCCTTGGCCACAAGCCCCCTCTTCTCGCGGCTGGAAAGGTCAGCACGGCCCCGGCGGAGGGAGGGCAGGATCAATCCCGGGGGTGACCCCTCGCCCCGGTGCCGGCGCTGCCCCGGGGCCGACGCGCGCCCAGGCAGCTGCTGGGGGCTGACCCCCGCGGGTCCCCGCGCTGACAAAAGGCCTATCTTCTCTCCGCCTAAATGATTTAAATTCTAATCAAACATCATTTATAGCACATCTCGGAGCCGTCTCCCGGGAGCTGGTCCCACGTGAGCCGTTGCCAGGGCAACCGGGGGGTCTCATTTCAGAAATGTCAGATTGCATTATTGTCTTCACACTTCTCTGATAACCCGGTGTCTCTCCCTCTCCTGCCACCCCCCACACCCTCCCCCCCAACCCCCCCAGCAGCCAACCCCCACTCTCCTCACCGCCCCGCTCCCTGGAGGAAATCACCGGCTCCGTTTCATTCCTTGCCCTGCCGGCACCACCCTCCCAACGCAGGGTCCCCGTTGGGCTCCGCCGCCTGCTCGGTGTCCTGTTATTTTGGATGGGGAGGAAAAGGAGGGCTGGGATTGTGTTGACCACGCTGGGAGGGAGGGGGAGAAGCTCACATCATCCCCCCCCCCTGCATTCCCTGCCATGCCATGGGGCTGCACAGGGCTACTTGCTGGCTCCCAGAAATTAAAGGGAGAACGGGTGGACAAGGCTCAGAGCAAGATTTTTTGTCTGGCCAGGTGAGCTCCACTCTCTTGCAGCCTTCACAGGAGACCTTCCCTCCCCAGGGTGTGTCCCAGCACATCTCAAGCAGGTTGTCCTGCAGGATCCAGCACCACAGGACACTGCAGCTCCTCCTGGAGGCAGGGTGAGCACTGGGGCTCACAGCCAGGTAAGGGACCCATCCAGGAAAGGGACCCATGGACACCTTCTGTAGCATGGCTGCTCCTCCACTCCATGGTCTTCCCCTTGGAGGAAAGCATCCCCTTCCAGTGGAAGGTGTACCTGGACATGGCAGCAGTGCTGGAACTGGATGGTCTTTACAGTCCTTTCCAACCCAAACCATTCCATGATTCTTGGAGAGGCTCACCTTGATGGTGGCAGCTCAAACCTTGTGCTGCAAGAGCTGCCCGGGAGTCTGTTGGAGGAAAAGAAGCTGCACATGGAGGGAGACACCTTTGCACAGAGAAACTTCTGGCCTCAGGCACCTTCCAGCTTCCCCCCAGCTGGGCTGACCCATGACTGGAGCTCCAATCCCACAGATGAGCCTGGCCAAGCTCTCCAACCAGCCCCGCCTCCAGCAAAGCTGCAGAGCCCAGGTGAACCCTCTTGCTTCACTGCTGCCATGTAAATGACATTCGAGAGTTATTTGATAATGACCTGCAAACCACCCAGCCGAGGCAGGACCCCCCTGCACAGCACCCAGCGGGATGAAGCAGTCAGACAACTTCAAATCACCAGACAGTTCTCACTGAGGTGACACTGACCCAAGCACCTGTGTGACACAGCCAGGGGCAAGATCCCAATCAGGCAAGAACAGCCACCAGGAAAGAGCCTGGACACCTCACACAGGAGAGAGTCACAGAACTGTTAAGGCTGGAAAAGACCTCACAGCCCCATCTCCCCCCAGCT
Organism: Lepidothrix coronata; assembly: GCF_001604755.1. NCBI lineage: Eukaryota > Metazoa > Chordata > Aves > Passeriformes > Pipridae > Lepidothrix > Lepidothrix coronata. The sequence continues at coordinate 406,656 of NW_016690369.1, forward strand.
GCACCTTCTCCTCCTCCTGGTGGTCACTCCACTCCCTCTTGCTGCCGTCATGGCCAGGACATGCTGCTTTCCCTTGGAGCACCAACAGGCCCCAAGGAACCAAATCCCATTTTATCCCCTCCCCTGTATAAGCTCCAGGCACATGATGTGACTTTGGGATGGTCCTGTGCAGGGCCAGCAGCTGGACTCAATGATCCTTGTGGGTCCCTTCCAACTTGTCACATTCTGTGATCCTGTGATTTTCTGGAGGCATCACTGACTCATTGCAGCCAACTGTGCTGCTCTGGCCCCCCTCCACGACTCCAAGACCCACCTCCACCCCCCCAGAGGTCCCTGCTTCCAGCTCCCAAAGCCAGCCTGGTGCAGGCTGTTTCCTACAGGAGCTGATATGCCAGCATGCATATCAGCTGCTCATCTCTCACGCCATCCCAACAGCCCCAATTTCCCCATTTTTAACCCCATTTCCCTGCAATCTGCTGGAAGGCGATGGAGCAGTGGTGGTGTCATCCCCACAGTCCCCAGGCATGAGCCCATGTGTGCTGTCCCACATCCCTCCATCCATCCACCTGCCAGGCGCCTTGGCTGCCTGATAAACCCCTAATGAACCTCCCAACTCTGCCTCTTCCCAAAGAATAAACCAGCCCTGGCCCAGGCGGTTAATATTTAACTGAATAAGGGCCATAAATATGGAAAATGGGACTTTTAATTAAATAAGCAGCTTTTAAAAGGGCCCTTGGGCCGAAGAGGCTTTTGTTTAAATATGATTGATTTGACACGTCCTTTCCCTCCCGTTTTCTCCCGCTCTCTCCCTCTCCTGCTTGGTGCAGGGATGGGAAGCACAGTCTGCATCACAGTCCTGCTGTGGGACCCTCTGCCTGCCTGCACCCAGACAAGCTGCCTGCCCCCCCCAAACCTGCCTGCAGCCTCAAGCACACAGGTTTGGGGGTGTGGGAGTACTTTGATGGGCAGGGACAGCCCTTCAGCTCAATCCAACCCGTTTGATTTTAAGATCAAAAAGGGAGCAGAAGGTTTCCCAGGGCTTCTGAGCTGCCCTTGCCCATCCCAGCTGATGAAACCAGTGATATTGGTGACCCCCAGGGTGGGATCTGACCTCTCCCATCACACAACTATGTGATTTTCCCCATGTAGGACACAGCAGGTCCCTTACAGAGGCAGTGGAGGGTAAACTGAAGCAGGGAGCAGGGAATGACCTGCCAGGGGAAGGGACTTTGCCCAGTGCTTTGGGGCCAGATTCATCCCCCCAAACTTCAGCACACACACATATAGACTTTGGCTGCAAAAGTGCAGTAAAAACAGGTTTAATAACTTTGCTGTTCCTTGACATTTGGGCACTACTTGCCGTAGCAAGCGGCACTAATTACTTCTCAGTTACCCAGGCGCCGCAGTGTGAGGAGAGCAGGGGCTTTATGGAGTGCCAGGGGCTGCTGGGGGGCACCAGGATGTTGCCAGACCTGGGAAGAGCCCGGGGAGGTGCTGGGGTGCAGGTGGCCTTGCCTGGCCTGGCAGTGTCACCCTGTGCAGCAGGCAGTGCCCTGGGCTGAACCAGCGGCCGTGACCCACCGTGTCCCCCCCGACCGCAGGGAGCATCGTCAGACCTGGCTCTGCAGGAAACAGGAGTGGGAAGTAATGGGAGGCTCAAGGTCAGAGATCACTGGGAAAAGATGGGAATGCTGGGAAGGATCCAAGCAGGATCATCACTGTGTCATGACATGGACCAGAGCTGCAGCCACATCTGCAGGAGGGGAGGAAGCTCCAAAGGGGCACAGAGAAGCTGGGAAAGGGCAGAAAGGATGTCCCCAAAGCTGAATGGCCTGAGGCTGGGGGACAATTAGAGACCAAGAGAAGGGGCAGGCCGTGGTGGCTGGTCCCACCTGGCAAACACCACAGTGAGGGTCACTCTCAGCTGGTTCCTCCTGCGTTTTCCATCCATGGTTCTCCCCATCCATCCCCCGCCGACGCCGCAGGCCTCGGGCTCCCTTCACTCAGCGCTGCCATGGCAGGTCTCAGCTGAGAGAACACACAGTTAATTATCTCCACAAACAACTCGGGGGAAGCAAAGTATTCCCTGGACCTGGACCTGCTGCTTCGATGGGATTTCATGAGTGAGAATGTGAAAATGGGGAGGGGAAAAAAAGGAAGGCAGGAAAAGAGCAGGTTGGGCTTCACAGCGCCTCTGGGTGTCCTTGGGCATGAAAATGCCCATCATGATGTGCCCAGAAGGATGGTGTTCTCAGTCTGGAGTCAGACTGTGCTGCTGTGGGACTTTCTCCTTCAGAAAAGGCCAGGTGGATCCAGTGGGATCACCAACACTTGAGGCAACCACAGCTTCTCCCTGGGTCTGAGCATCCCCAGTGCTGACACAACTGATGGATGGTGCCCAGGTCCAAAGTCTGCTCGGTGCTGGGGTCCCCAGAGGTCTTTGGGAGCAGGCAGGACTGGCATCCATCAGCAGTGGCACAAGGAGAGCTGCTGGCACCCTGGTGTGACTCCAGGTCCTCTGTGACACACAAAACATACTGCAAAACGACAAGTTTCTGGTTTCAGAAGATAAACTAAACCTCATGTCTCAACCTCGTGCTTCAGGAAGCTCACACTTCCCCATGGCATCCAGTTTGGGTTCCCTGGCTTGGATGTCACCTCCCAGCCAGGATCCCTCCTGGAGAGCAGCTTTCTCCTGAGCTGCCTTCCACCTGCAGTGACACACCCTAATTCTTCAAACCCATCACTAATCATCTTGTATTTCCCCCTTAAAACACACAAGGCACTGCCTGTGTTAGTTTGTGATGAACTGCCCCCCCCCTCAGGGCTCCTCTCTTCCAAAGCTCCCTCAGGCACCCCCAGTTTTGGGTGCCCACTCCAAGGCACTGCAGTGTCCTCATTTTTCTCCCTCTGAAACCTGGCCACGTCTCAGCCCTGGTGTGCAGCTTCTTAACAGCGAAATATCCACGAATCCTGGTGTTCCCTTCATCCTTGGTGCCTAAATCCACCTTCTCCAAGCCCTTCCCTCTGGGTGCCAGAGCTGCTGGGAAGACAAGGGACATTTCTGGAAGGGGCAGCTCAGGAGATGGAGCCTGAGAGCAGGGGTTTCCTGGCTCTGCCCCTCTCCTGCTGGAGCCAGCTGAGGGTTTTAAGGTTTTCAATGTCTAAACAGCCAATTTGAAAAGCAGAGCCCAAACTTTTCCCACCTGGCTCCCAGTTAAAGATGGGAGAAATCTATAACCCATGTTTGGGTTGGAAAGGGGATGTCCCTGAGCCACTGAGTCCATCATGTGTGGCTCCCTGCTGTGGTTGTCAGCATGAAACTTGGAGCTTGGTCCTCAGCTCCTCCGAGTCCTGCTGATCTCCATGGGTGCTGTGGGTGCTGATGTCGATGGGTCCCAAAATATCCCACCTCAAACCCAGCTGAAGTGCTCAGCCCTGACAGAATCAGTGGCATTTTCATGGATTCAGGCTCAAATTAACCTCATGTGAGAAAAACAAACTGGGCAGGTGCATCACCCGGGAGGTTTGATGCCACAGGCAGATCCGAACACGGGGCCGCTCCTGGGGACTTGAGGCAAAAAAAAAAGCTCCTCGTGGCAGTGCAGAGATAAAGATTTTTTTTTTTTTTAAAGGCATGTGGTTCTCATAAAGGAAAAAAAAAGGGGGGGGGAAAAGGCCCCATGTTTGCAGCCAACATGTGTAATCTGTTGCAGCCCTTGTCAGACAAAACAGTTTTGCCGTAAGACAGCGATTCCCAGAGGGGAAAGGGGCGAAGTGAAAATACTTTATCAGCTGCCTACATATGTAAAGCGGTACCCTGGTTGAAAAGCAAAGCCTCTTTCCCTTTGAAAGCTGGGAAGGGAGAGATGGGAGGCGACTGCCTGAGAGCAGGGACAGAAATGACACAGGCACAAAGCCCAGCGCGGCAAACCCCAGGCCTCCCTCCCAAAACACACTTATCTCCCCATCAGCCCAACAGAACTACCTGCCTGTGGCAAAGATGTATTAAACAAACAAACCCAAACAAACCCCAGACGTGATTCCGTGCGGAAAACTTAAAATACACGTGTGGTTTTTAAGGTACAGAAACTGTCGTTTGGTTCAGGTGCTAAAAGCGGGTTCCCGAGTCCCCGGGGTCAGCAGGGAAGTGTCCATCGCCCCAAGTTCCTCTTCCACCAGGTTGGGAGGCTTCTGAGATGAAGGGAATCACATCCCTGCCTGGATTTAAGAAGTGATGCTCGGGCAGGAGCTGCTGGCAGACGAGGGTTTTTTCCTCCCGCTCTGAATTTAAGGTCTGTTTAAAAGGCTGGGAATACCGAGAGCTGGACCCGTGGCATAAATCAGCCCTGGGGTTCACAGGGCGAGTGGACGGCACCGGCAACAAGTGTGCTGGCTGCCGAGTCCTCACGGAGGCTTCTCCTGCTCCATCCATCAGCCAGAGACCTGAGAAGATGGAAAGAGAATTAATCCCATGTAGCACCTCCCTGTCACCACCGGGCGAGACAGCGAGGGGGACTCGAGCCAGGCTGGGGGGACACCGAGTGCCCGGCTCCATCCCGGGCACATCCAGCGGGATGGAGAGCCCAGGAAGGGATGAGACACCGGGCCCGTGAATGCACAGAGGCAGGAGGGAGGTAAGAAACGGGATGGGGGGGAGGAAGTGGAGCAAAGCAAGGAGAGAAGGAGGAGAAGAAAGGGAAGGAGAAGCGGCGGCGGGGGGGAGAGGGAAGGAGCAGGCGCGCGCGTGCCCATCTGGGCGATGCATCACATTGAAATTGTCCCGCATTAAAAATTCACCAGCCAGTGAATTTTCAAGGGATTTGTAGTAATTAGATGACAAAATGCTGGCAAATCTCAGGCTTGCCAAAGATGTTACTCAGGGGTCAAAGACTCGACACTTTTGGCTGGGTAATTTGTAAGTGTCAATCACACTCAGCCATCAGAGAGAAAGGAGAGATCTAAGGGCTGAATCCTAACGAAGTCCAAGGCTCCTGCCTGCCGTGGCCCCCGCCGCCCCCTCCCACTGCCACACGGGGCTCCAGACCCCCAGCTGAAACACGAGAGTGGGGTGATCTGGTTTTTTAGTTCTAAAATTAAAAAAAAAAGAAACTTCATAGTTTTCATTTTTCAGCCCAAATCACTGGCGGGAGGAGCTCCTGCTCTGGTTTGCAGCTGCCTGGATGTGCCTGTCCCATTTATCCTGCTGGGGGGGGTAGAATGAGCTGTGACACCCCCCCCCCTCGGTGTGATGCCTCTGCAGCCCTGTATCACTTTGTCTGACACGTGGTTAAAATTGCTCCTGGGACAGTCCATCCTCCTGTTTCCCAGGGCTTGCTCAGCCCAGGCTGACACACTGGGCTGAATTCATCTGAAGATGAAATTAAAACAGCTCCTGTCTGCAATCTGCCTGTTTCTACCTCCCCATCGAGTGTCATGGAGCCTCTAGAGCCACCAGCAGCCCCACATGGGTTGTCTCTGCCTGCCTTGGCTCTGCTGAAATAACCTGGGTTAATTTAGACCCCAGCAGGATGCTCCCAGCCCTGGGATGGGGGAGCAGCTGGAGGGGGGTCCTGCTTTGGGTTGAGCCCACAGTGGCAGCTTGTCCCTCACACCCACCTGGAATCTGGGGGAGAAAAGAAATTAAAAGGGTTTCTACTTCATCAGCTTAGAAACCAGACCACAAAATGCAAAATTAAAGCTTTACCCAAAACACCAGGAGAGATCCCTGGCCCTGCCAGGCATGAAGGCTCTGGCAGGGCTCAAGGCTCAGCAGGAGGGATGAGCCTGAGGTTAAGCCTGGGCTTTGCTGCCAGGTTTTTGGGGCAGGGTGGTCTCTGAAAAGGAATGGAATGGCTGTCCAGAGCCCAAACTCTCCTGAAGAGATTCTTGCCTTTTGTGGTCTGATTTCTAAGCTGATGAAGCAGAAAACCTTTGGATGGACCGAGGGCAGCACCCAAGCACTTCTCCAGCCCCACCAGCACCAGCAGGATGACTGCAAACACAGGCTACACTTCACTCCAAAGAAGATTTTAGGTCACTGAACGTGGGAGAGGCAGGAGCACACATTTCTCTCCATCTCTTGTGGCTTATAAAGCTGTCCTCATTACACCTGCTAAATCCCACCTACGGTTTTAGGCCATGAGGGATGATTTGAGCTGCAGGGAAAGGACAGGGAGGCTCCAGCCATCAGCTCTAAGGTGCTGCAGCTGCTGGGACATCAACAGCATCTGTCACACCCCAAGGAAAAACACTGCACACCCCAAACCCACTTTCCAATACACTTAAATAAGCCAAGTCACAGGGAAAAAACCCCCTAAAGGTTTGTTTGCTCTGTGCCTCCCAGAGTGCTAAATTTTGTGAGTGTCCTCAGTCCAGTGGCACAGGGAAGGGAGAGGTGGGGAAGGGGAGCAGAAGGGCAGGAGGGAAGTCACCTTTGGCCAGAGCTGCTGTGGTTTATTGGAATCCATAGCCACTCCTTGCTGTGGGACAGCAGGACTGTGCTATCTGGTAACAGAGCCAAGTGGTGCTCTCCAGCCATTGTGCTGCCCTATATAAGGGAGCTGAGGGGACTCTAAACGTGGCTGTAGGTTCCTCCTCAATTTAAAAAGTCATTTAGCAGCTGCAAAACACTGCCTGGTAGCAGCCAGCCCTCAGAGGGGCAGCCTTCCTCCAACTACTCAGCAGCTGCACCTCCAGCTTCTACCCAACCTATTTAAATAGCCTGAACCATGGACCAAGGTCTGCAGAGAGGCTTTTCCGTGTTTTTCTTTATCTTCACTTGATCTAACATCACCTTAAGAAGCTGCTAGAGGAATATTTGTTGGGAAGCAGCAGGGAAGGACTCTGTGACTTCCCAAGTGCCCATCACTGCTGCTCTGTCTGATGTTGGGCATTTGAGAGCTGTTCTCTGAGCAGGGGGTGTCTGTGGGGCACCATCTCCTCCCTGTCAGAGCCTGTTGCCATGAAGACCCACAGGCCACCTCACTGCACCTGAATGCAGCTCCCACTGCTGCCTCGTTAGCTCTCACAGAAGAAAATTAACCACCAGCAAAGCAAAACCCAAATTTTAGTTACGTGAACACGAAGAAAACCTTTTTTGCCCCCAGATCACCTCTCCTGACTCACGCTGCAGACCTCCCTACTGTTGTCCTACTCTCATTCCCCTTGTCCCAGCAGCTTTGCTAAGCCCTGAGCTGGGGATGTCACAGGTGGGGATGTGGTGACACTGTCTTCATACCCTCCCTGCCCACACACACTCAGGCCCAGCAGCCCAGCGCGGTCCTGGGGCTGGGAGAGAGAGCCAAGCCTAATTACACAGCACTAATTATGGACTGTGGAACGCAGGGATCCTGCTCCTGCATGCCTGAGCCTGGCCACAGCTGCCCCACAGCAGGGGAGGTGGGATACCATCCCTTCTCCAGGGTCTCCTTCTCCCCAGTCCCGCGCTGGCACCGCTTCCCGCATTTCACCGATTCAGGTCACACCGTGCACACACCGCCTCAGCCAACGTCTGCTCATGTTCTCTCTGCCTCTCTTCCTAGCTCCAGTTTGGGGTGAAAGCCTCCCTTATTAGCCAATTTGGATACCTATTTACTGTGAATTACTGAGCCTGATTATTATTCATGAACGGCGAAGTCTGAAATCTCAAGCCCGGCCATGCGATTTCTCTCCCTCTCCAATGCATATATTTAGGGAAAACAGGAGGCAGCGTGTCTCAGTCACACGGAGCCGTGCTCTGGAGAAAGGAGAACTGCACGCTGCCTCCTCATTCTCCTGCTGTATTTCCTGGGGAGGAAGGTGGTGGTGGAAGCTGGAGGTGGTGGTGTCGAACACTGGCCACGGTGTGACCCAGGGTAAGGTCCAGGTGTGTTGCAGTATTAAGGAGGAGCTCGTGCTCCCCAAATCTCCCTCCAGCATCTCAGTAACAGCCTTTGCAAATGGGGAAGCTGAGGCAGCGAGGGAAGGTCTCTGTGGGAGAGCTTTGCTCCACCAGCAGCAACTTGTCTTCATAGAATCACAGAATCATTGAGGTTGGAAAAGACCTCCAAGATCATCGAGTCCAACCTTTGACCAAACACCACCTTGTCACCCAGCCCAGAGCACTGAGTGCTTTGTCCAGTCATTCCCTGAACACCCCCAGGGATGGGGAGCCGCTTCCAGTGCCTGACCACCAAATTCTTCCTGATATGTAACCTGAACCTCCCCTGGCACAGCTCCTCAGGCCATTTATTTTTGTCCTATCACTTATTTGCCTGGGAGAAGAGACCCCCACCTCACCACAACCTCCTGTCAGGTGGTTGTGGAGAGCGAGAAGGTCTCCCCTGATCACACTGCTTCTTCCCTCTCAAAGGAGTAGCCACCAAAGCACTGTTTTCCCAAGCCTAAACCCTTCCTGCGTGTTTCCTGCCACATCTTGCTCAAGACAACTGCAAACATGCACAGACACCACACTCACTGCCTCTGTGAGCAGGCAAGAAAAGCTGGTAAAGTTGCTGGGGAGAAGGGGATGGCTGTTGACAAACAGGCTGAGAAAATGCTGGAGATTCCAGAGTTCCTGGCTGGAAAACAGCAGGCATGACACGGGGGGATGCAAGCCTGTGCAGCCCTGGCAAAGGGCTGGTGAATGGCATCTCCAGTGTTTTCTGCAAGGAGACAGCCTTGCTTGGCCCTTCAGCACTTCCCAGAGCTCCACTCTGGGGAGGACACCCAGAAGAAAGACTTTGCAAAGGCAAGATGGGACTAGAGGGATGAGAAGAGCTGAAATTTGTGATCTGTAGGCAGGAGCAGTGCAATGGTGATGAAAAGAAACCACCAAGAGCTCACAGAGCAGGATGCTCCCTGCCTGCTCCGACTCTCCTGCCCCCTCCTCCCGTGGAACAGGGAGAAAAACACCACAGGTTGTGGTCAGGAGTTTTCCAAAGGCAGCGAGTCACTCTGAGCAATCAAAGAGGGCACTGTGGCACAGCCTGGCTCAGCAGAGACATGATGTCTCAGCCCTGCAAGCAGAGGGGCTGGCAGTGCCCAGCAAAGCCAGGCCCCTTGGATATCCTCTCTGCCTTGCCTTGCCTGCTGTCCCTGTAAGTAGATAACAGCCCACACAGGCCTCTGGCAACAGGCAGCAATGAAGGAGAGCTGGTTCTACATTAAAACCAGTTAACCCTCTCATTCAGTAAAAAGGCTGCATTTGAATAATATCCTAATCCAATTCCAGAGCTGGCCCTGGGGAAGGGGATATGGAGAGTGCCTGGGGAACAGCCACAGCTGTCACAGCTCCTGCTGTTGTCCAGCTCACTGGGGTCTCACCCTGGATGAAGATGTCACAACCTGCCAGAAGCCCACCAGCTCCAACCTGGTGGATGCAGACCCCATGGGGACCCTGCATCGTATCCCAGGGTCCCAGAAGACAGGATTGAGTGTAAACTGCTGGTTTCAGCTCTCCAATAGGAAGAGCATGTGCTGAGCACGATCCCAGAGAGACTCCCTGACCCCATCTAGAGTGGTTGTACCCCAGTTCTTGTCTGCAGAGCAAGGGGTGATGATGGGCTTGGAGCTGCTCATCCCCTCTGCCATCAGCACAGCCTGGGTAAACACACCCATCCCAAAAAGGACACCCAGAGCAGGTGAGCATCCCCAAGTGGCCAGCTCTCCCCAGGGAGCACAGGGCAGCCGAGGGGTGACCGGCGCACACGGTGACACCGACCCTGGGGTGCCAAGAGCCAGGAAAGCGAGGGGACCAGGGCTACAGCTCCTCACAGCCTCATTACAGCAATTAGCGTGCAATCATTTGGTACAGATACAACCTTTCTGAATAACAGTTATTGCTAAAAGAAACTATTATCCCTCCCAAACAAAACAAGTGCATTGTGACGGTGCTGAGCCGGAGAAGCACAGCCGAGGTTAAGGACCAGTGGGAGGCTGTTTCCCAGCTTTAACTACGTGGACAGTTAAGAGAGTTTGCATTATTTTATCATTATGATTGTTCCAGATCAGAGGAAAAAAAAAAAACCCAGGCAGCGGGGAGTGATGAATTTCCTGCAGACCCACTTAGGCAATCATTTTAATTCAGGGTAATTAGCAGGTATATGCTCGTTTTCCAAAAATTCCTGGTAAACCCGCTGTAATTTTAGGGGTGCCATGTGTGGGATTCTCAATACGTAACAAAGAAGTCTTTGCTGGTGGAGCAGGAATTAACTCAAACAGTTCTTCAGAGCTGCGATCAGCACTTTCATAATTAATGTCCAGGCACATATATATCTGTATACACATACACAGCCCCCCCCCGCTCACATCAAACAGATTTCCTTGATACCAAATTGCCTGAAAAATTAACCAGTGTCAAACTGCTCAACAAGATAAGTATCATTAAGGGAAAAAGAAAATCTTCATTACGATTGAAGGTACGGGGGAAAAAAAAAAAAAGAAACCCTCATGAATGTTTTCCAGCCCGTTTCCAGCCCGGGAAATAACATGTTTTAAAACATATCAAAGGGTTAAATTAATTTTCATTAAAATTTAAATTTGAGAAGGCTCCCTCTCTTCTTTCCTCCCTCCTCCCCCTTTGAACGTTTGACTGGCAACCATTTCATATTTCAATCTCGGCAGAACAAATTGAATTAGATGTTGAAACCAAACTCTGCTCTGTTCTCTAAAGCCTACATGCTCTGCTTGCGCTAATCCTTTTCGTCGCCGCTGCAGACCTCAGAGACACTCAGCAAGAAACCTGCCCTGCCACAAAAGACAATGAAGGGAAAGAGAGGAAAAAAAAAGAAAAACCAAAAAAAAAAAAAAAAAAAAAAAAAAAAAAAAAACAAACTCAAAAAAATCAGGAAAAAAACCCCCCAGGAAAATCCAACCCCAACCTGCAACACTGCAAAGCTTCGCTTAAACCATGTGCTGGGTGATACACGTGCCTGGAAGGGACCCTGCCCGTCTCCTCTGTCCCCTGTGCTGGCTGTCGGCTGCTGGTTGGTCCTTCACACCCAGGACGTTAAAACATCCCTGCTAAATTTAAATCTGATTTAGCTAAGGGTAAAGTTTCCCTGCGGTGATCACCCGGTGCAGAGCTGCTGGGACCGGTGATGGTCAGGAGGCAAAGGCAGTGGGGAGACGCAGAGGGAGTGGGGATGGGAATGTCACTCATCATTGCTAAGCAAAAAAAAAAAGGGGGGAAAAAACATGTCACCACTGCAGGTGACACACTGACACCTCCTTTGGCAGCCCTGCTTCTACACCTGTGCCTCAGTTTACCCACCTGCAAAGGGCAGGGTGGATGCACTAGAGCTGCCATAAGGGCTGAGGGTTTTACACTGCAGCTCTGCAGGGATCCCAAAGGGGTATCCCTGAATTTTGTGGGAGTCTGTCCCCTGAGCCAGCACCCCCAGGCCCCAACAGCAGGAATGTCTGGAGTTGGGGTCTGGGAAGCCCCTCAGTGGCAGTAGCAGGGCTCTGGAGCTGCAGCACAACTTGGGGGACAGCTCTGGTCACTGAGCAGGAGTGCTCAGCCTCCTCCTGGGACTGCAGGAAGAGCCAGGGAGCCTCAATCCCACCAGTGCCAACCCCCAGGCCCCGTGGGAGGATGGGTTTTGGGAGAAAAACTGGCAAGGTCACATTTGTGTCCCAGAAGAACTGGGACAGGACACATCTGTGAGCACAGGGCTTGCCTGGCCTCTGAGCAACACTGCACGTCCTGCCCCTTCTGTGCTGCTCCGTCCTTCCCCTCCTCAATCCCTCCCCAGCTCCACCCTCGGGCTGGAGAAGGTGTTAACAGCAGGTACACCTGGAGGGATCCTTAAATCAGAGCTGCTCCGAGGGGACAAACATCATCTGGAAGGCCCAGCACTCCTGCAGAGGCACTGCACGAAGCAGGCAGTTGTTTAACCCGACCTGGATTATTCCCGTGGTCACCTAAGCACCTTCCCTTTCATCAGGAGGGCCCCGGTGCTGTGCTCGTGCCCGGTGCCGGCGGCAGCCCGGGAAGGCGCGTGGGTTAACGGGGTTATTGGTTGGCTCCAGGGCCAGATGTGCCCGCGGTTCAGGCGGCCAGCGGTGGTGTGAGCTGAACAAAAGTCTGGTAATAAGTGAGGTTATGAGCACCCCACTGCTTGGTGTATTGGGCACCACCTCGCAGCAACAGGCAGAGATTGCCGAGAGGAAAACAGCATCTCTGGCAGTAACGTGCATCTCACACACACACACACAGAGTGATGTGCATCTCACATACACACACACACACACACACAGAGTGATGTGCATCTCACAT
>NW_016690369.1:419459-519376 GCF_001604755.1 Lepidothrix coronata
CCACTGCTTGGTGTATTGGGCACCACCTCGCAGCAACAGGCAGAGATTGCCGAGAGGAAAACAGCATCTCTGGCAGTAACGTGCATCTCACACACACACACACAGAGTGATGTGCATCTCACATACACACACACACACACACACAGAGTGATGTGCATCTCAAACACACACACAGTGATGTGCATCTCACACACACAGTGATGTGCATCTCACACACACACAGCGATGTGCATCTCACACACACACAGTGATGTGCATCACACACACACACACACAGTGATGTGCATCATACAAACACACAGTGATGTACATCACACACAGTAATGTGCATCTCACACACACACAGAGTGATGTGCATCATAAAAACACACAGTGATGATGTGCATCTCAAACACACACACACACAGTGATGTGCATCACATACACACAGAGTGAGGTGCATCACACATACACAGTGAGGTGCATCTCACACACACACAGTGAGGTGCATCTCACACACACACACACAGAGTGATGTGCATCTCACACACACACACACACACAGTGATGTGCATCTCAAACACACACACAGAGTGATGTGCATCTCTCTCACACACACACACAGACAGATTGATGTGCATCACACACATATACAGAGTGATGTGCATCTCACACACATGAACACACACACACAGAGTGCTGTGTATCACACACACAGACAGACACCTGCGAGCATGGGGCGGCTTCCCGGGGTGGATACACAGAGAACAGACCCTGCTCCCACTCAGCACACAGGTCTGACAGCACCCCACAAACCAGGAGACCCCTGGGCTGCTTAGATGAGATTTAGGAACAGGAGTCATTTCTGAGGCTGGAAAACCAGGAGCTGGATGTGTTAAAATCATTCCCTTGGTGGTGTTGAGCAAACAGTGCTGCTGGAGGAGACACCACAGGGACTTTGTCCCCAGCAGGAGGGATTTGTCAGCCCAGTGCCCCAAACCACCTCCTTGTGGGTACAGTGCCAACATGATGCACTTCTCTCTCTTGGCCCTGCATGAGTTTCTCAGCCCAGGATGAGGTTTCCCCATAGTGGAGGTGGGCAGCCAGTCCATCAGTGGATGGGAAAAGGGGAACAGGGTGCAGCTCAAAGGGACCTAGGAGCCCTCCTGGTGTTCTCCAGACACTGTGGTCGGTGAACAGGTTTCCTACCAGCAATCCAGGGTCTCCACCATGGCCACAAACACAGGCAAAGCAGATCCATGAGCCTGTCTCAGCTCTCTCGAACCCACCCAGGGTGTGCTCGGTGGTCTCAAAAGGAGGTGGGGGGCTGGCAGGACTGCACAGTGTTTGCCCACGGGGAACCATTTAATTCTGGCTCCCTCCTGCCAACCTCTGCCATCCCACACTCTCCAGCCTCAAGATGTCCAAGAAGACACATGCCAAGGAAGAGTGATGTCAGCCAGGACTGGAGACAGCATGAACCAGCCCTTGGGGAGCAGGGTGCCCTTGGAGGGAGCGAACCAGGAAAGTCCTGGGTGATAGCAGGGAAAAGGCCTTTGCCAAACTCTTTGTTTCAAGGTGGCAGCTGCAGGTTGGTTTCCAAACAGGCATTTTTATTTCTTGGCAGCCCATCTGTTCTCCCCCAGCCACAGGGAGGGCCAATTCGTGCCTCGACAGCGATTTCTGCTGCAGCAGCAATTCTGCTGCCTTCCCTTGTAGGGAAGCAAACACACAAGGGAGCACACAGGGACACATGCAGTGTGTGCACTCACTTCTACATGGAGCCTAACCCCAGCCCAAATCTGGGCTGTACCCCCTGAGACCATGGCCACGAGCCTGTGGGGTGACAGGGAGGAGGGGCAGAGGGTAGGACCCCTGCTTGGAGGCTGCTGAGCCTTTGCAGTTCCACCTTCTCCTCCACCTGGCACTGACAACCCTGTGGCAGCCCAAGACATTCCGACCTTTAGGGCCAGCTGTGCCCACCACGGCCCCACTGCCCTGGTACCCACCTCACCAGACACCAGGCAGCTGTTACATGTCCTCATCTTTGTTGTTCTCCTCCTCCTCCAGGTGCTCCAGGATTTCATTCAAAACTTCTGATCGTTTTTTCTTCTTCGGGGAGTCTGTCCAGGCCCAGGTGGTAGCGAAGGGGAGAAGAAGAAAAGCAAAAATTACAACCTGGACTCACACACAGCTCACCTCCAGCTCATTTACCTGGGAGGGCATAAGGGGGCTGGAGGTAGCAGGATACCTCCAGCCCTCTCATCCCCCTTCCAGGTGAAGCCCCTCAACTATCATGTACTTCTCCTCCCCAGCCAGGTCCTGGCAGGGCACCGTGGCTGGAGCTGTGACTCTTACCTTCCACCTGTGCTTTACTTCACAGGCTTTGCTGAAAGCAAACAGCCCCAGCAGCCCAACAGGCTCAGTGGTGATGCCAACCCCTCCTGTTCACCCCAATTCACCCATCTCTTGTGGAAAAGTGGTTGATAGACTGACCCAGGCACCACCAACCAACACAGACCCACCAACATCCTCGCTGAGACCACACAATTCCTACAGCCCAGTCCACATCTCTCACCTGGCTCTGCCCAGACAGCTGGGGCAAGGATGTCCCTGCTTTGCTTCTCCTGCCCCACACTCACAGCACTGTCCTGTGACCCCCTGGCTCCCCAAACTCCCGTGGGGTGCAGCACCATGGATCCCTCCCCATGGAAGCTACAGCCAGACCTGGGGGCTGCCAGCACCTGAGTGAACATCCCAACCCCACTTCGGGGTGGCAAAGCCATTTAGTCCCTGTTCCGAGGCCAACACCCCCCTCTCTGGTGGGCAAGAAATGCCCTCCTGGCAGGAGCCACGGCACAGCCCCCTCTCCCCCCGCTTGCTCCCCAGCCAGGCTCTGCGAGCAGCACATGGAGAACAGCTGTTTAAATCCTGCTTTCAGACATCAAAAGCCTCGCTGGGTTTCTCAAACAAACAAACATACCATAGGACTAAAGAAAAGGTGTAAAATAAATAAATGGAACAAGCTGTGCATTTTCTTTTAGTATTACAGCTGCTGCGGGAGATAAACAACAAGTAAATGTCACAAAACATCAATACAGAAGAAATTAACCTGACAAAAGCTCACATCCCCCCCCCCTCCACCTCCCCCAACTCCCAACAATTTTGCATTTCTGGAGTTCCCATCTAATGATTTTATTTTTCAATTAATTCTTTGACAGAGAGCCAGAATCTGCCTCCCTTCCCCCTGGGGGCTGTGGGGACAGGCTGGGGACAGAGGTGCTGATGGACCCCGCTCCCCTCCCAGCACCCACCCTGCTGAGCTCAGGGGAGCCAAGAGGGACCACAAGGTGCCACCCCCAAGACCCTCCAGCGGCTCTTCCCAGTTCAATCACCCAAAGGCACAAGGGATAACCCACCCTGGAGAAAGGTGCCAGCTCAGCAGTTCTCCCTTGCCTTTACTCTGCCCTCATGCTTGGAAACAGCATCAACCGTGGCCTCAGCTCCCAAATCCATTGCAGGGAAGTGTGTCCTGCACCTGCCACCCTGTCCCCACCAGACCCTGAAGTGTCCCATGCAGAAAGCCTGCATGGAAGCAAGGATGGGGGTTGCATGGAGGAGAGGACGTGGGATGCTGGATGCAAAGGTACCACCCCTAAGCAGAGTGCTGGACCCACAGGACCTGCCGTGGCACGGGCTGGGGGCTGGCAGGGCAAATGCCCCCCACTGCGTCCTCCAGATTCACCAGCTCGGCCATGGGGAGCACCGGGAACATTCTCCCATCGTGTAACACGGAGGAAAACGGGACAATAAAAACCCAGGAGGGTGGGGAAGCGAATTGGTTCAACTTCCGTTCTGCTGCTCCAAGCTGGTTAAGGTTTGCCCGCTAACGATCCCATTTGCTTCCTTTAAACAATAGCCAAAGCCGGCGGGGGTGGGCCGAGAGGGGGATTACCACGGGATTAGAACGTGGCAGGGTTGCGGATGCCACGCTAATCCTGCAGGGTTTTACTCCCCGGCTACGGCATGTGTTTGCATTAGTTACAGATGCTCTCTTAAAAAAATTCTAAAAGAAAAAAAAAATGGAGAAGAAGAAGAAAGGAGAAAAAAGGGAGGCCAAACGGCTGGGAGGTGAGGGAAAAGGAGCAGCCTGGAGGGCTGTGGCCAAAGGAGGAGCAACCCGAAAGGTGATGGGGACAGGGAAGACTTTTCCCACCCCGCCAGGGAGGATCAGGTCCAGAGTGGAACATGCCTTCCCTCGCAAACCCCCAACTTCCAGCAAACAACTGTAAATAACAAGGATGAGCCGCAGTGGGGCTCCTCTGCTTTACACCCACCCACAGCCTCCGCTGAGCAGGGCCCTCGCTGGAAACGCTCACAACTGCAACCCCCTCCTCACGCAGCTCCCTCACTCGCCCTCCCCTCCTTCCACCCCGTCCTTCCCATAAAAAACAAAAAAAAAATCCCCCACAAGTCATTCCTTCCCCTTTCTCGCGTCTCGCGCAAAATTCCCCATCTGTCAATTTAATTCTTTGATCGATGGGAAAGAGCAGGAAAAAACGGCCCAGCACAGCTGGCTTCCCAAGTTAGCCCTGGCAGGATACCGGCGGCCCCGCTGGAGCCGGCTGAGTGTGATGTTTGTGAAGCGCAGAGAACACAAGTCAATAGTAATTTAGCTGGATTGGGAGCAAGTACCTTCCCTGCACGGACTGCGGGCTCCCGGGAGAGCGGGATCGCCGCCTCCCTCGCAAACCTGCCCCCAGCAAGGCTTGCCAGGCTGGAGCTGCAGCAGCAACCTGGGCAAGCAGGGGGGAAAAGGGGGCTTGAGCTGCTGGCAGACCTTTGGTGGGCTGTGGTTTTGCGGTCGTGGGGCTGCAGGAGATGTGCAGGTCAGCACCGGGGCTCTGGATGCCACCCTGGAATGTTGCTTCCCGTGCAGGGCACGGATCCAGATCTGCCTCTCACCCCAGGGCTGGCAATTCAGCTGCAGGGCAGGGGGATCCCTTTGTCACTGTTTGGGTGGTGGTTTCAAGGACATCAGTGATCCTTGTTTTCCTTGTTTCCCACTCAGGAGCCAAGATGCTGTGGGTGGCAGGGTTTGTTATCCCTCACTGCCTTGATGTAGCACCTGACACAACCCTGCTTCAGGTTATGAGCTGGATTATAAACCCCAAGGACAGCTGCTGGCCAACCTTTCCCTGGCTTCTCCTTACCAAGTTAGAGTAGATAAGTTTATCCACAGCAGCACCAAATCCTCCCCTGTCGCTGGCCCAGCTCTCAGGCTCTCTGCACTCCTTGCAGCAGTGGGTCCCCCCAAATTATGAGTGGGGTGCAATTAAAACTCAAAGTGGCTTTTTGTTTTCTAATATAAGATGCTCCTGCCTCAGGGTGAAAAGAAGGTGCTCTCAGAAATGAGTAAAAAGATTCAAAGCTCTTACAGACTGTTCTTGGGGGGCCAGGAGAGCCAGTGTGGAGTGCAGTGCTGCAGTCCCAGGCATCAGAGCTGAGCTGTGGCTTCACTCCTGACAGCATTACTGAAACCACCTCTGGCAGTCAGTGACCACTTCTGAGGTCCTCACTTTCTCGTGGAACATTAGAAAGCCTCAGAACAAGCCATAAAGAATGACCTGAAAACTACACAAAATGGGAAGGAAGCCTATTCCATTTTATTGCATCTATTAGACCTATTGAAAAGATGGCTCAGAAGTGGTTTGATTGCCATGGCAAATGCCTGCATGGAAAAAAAAGATTTGGGAGCCCAGACCTCTCTTTAACTTAACAAATAACAGCAGAGACCTGGAACTGGAAGCCAAATCTCTGTAAATGGTGTCTAGAAATTAGGTGCATAATTGTAGCAGAGAGCAGTCAGTGGTAGGACACGTCTCTCACAGCCTAGGTCTGGACTTGGAAATACTCCAGAGTGTTTCCTTGCTAAGACAAAGGTGATGGGGATGACACTGGAGCTGCTGGATAAGGGGTTTTGGCTGCTGCTACTCAAGACACCTGTAAGATCAAGGTGGCTCAGTCCTTTGTCCTGTGACCTCCTCTGGCATGTGCAAAGTCCTTAGTATGCTCCCTGGTTGCTTTTCTATGGAATAACCAGGAAAAGAGCCAGGAGCAACAGAGGTGACATGTCACCCTGTACCCATGGCACAGCAAGCCAACACAGCTGGATACAAATGGCAAGAGCAGCTTCTCCAACACCAAGGGTGGCTTGTGGTGTTGGAGGTCTCCAGGTCCAAAAGGATCAGAGAAGACTTGCAGAGAAAGGAAAAATGACAAAGGCTCCCCCATGAGACAGCAATGCTCAACCCTGCAAAGAAGTTCAGGGCAGGAAGCAAGGAATAAGCTGAGATGGATAGTGGGATAAGGCCTACCTCATCTACTGCACTGTGCCTTTATATGGCATCTGCCTCCACATCCTGCTTCCCAGGCACTGCTGGCTGGGCTTGGCTTGGGAAGCAACCTGAAGACAGCAGCAGTGGTGACTTTTGGGGACAAAGACCAGCTGAGGACACAAGGGACTTCAGTCTTGACTCTTTCCTGAACCTTGAAGACTCTAAATTATCTTTTCTTTCCCATTATCAGCTCAGTCTCTTCCTACCTGGAGGTAAGAGACCAGATGGGCCTGGCCACTGCAGCCTGCAAAGCTGTGAAAAGACCCTCACAAGTAACCCACACTGAGGTGGGAGGGAAAAACTCAGGGGGACATCCATGAGCAGCACAGGGATGTCTGAGCTGCTGCTGGGGAGAGGAGAGTAGGGGAAATGGGTATGGGTAGGAATAAGCGAGTTTGGTTTCTGGTTGACAGCACCTGGTCTGTTATCACCAGTGCAATGAGTTGTGTGGTCTCAGCCCAGCTGAGTGGTGGCTGCAGGGGCAGGGAGGATGCAAGGCAGGGCGGGAATGCTGTGTGTGCTCCCCGTGGGAAAACCAGCCTCCAGCTACAGCGGGCAGGAAAGGTGAAGGAGCATCCCCATGGGGGCTGCAGGCAGGGTGGTGGCTGCTGTTTTCCCCTCTTTATCACTATCACACTCTGCACCCCCACAGCAAGAGGGACAGGGTGCAACTCCCCCTCCACCTCGGAGCCACCGGGCATCGCTGCCAGAAACCCGCCTCGAAATCAGGAAAGGACACTTTCCAAGGAAATAAAATCCCACCCGTGACCCTCCAGCCTGCCAGGGCGGTGTGGAGAGGCTGAGACCTGGTCCCAGGCACCGGCCAGTGCCCGCTGTGTGCCCCAGCCTGGCTTTGTTACGGAGATCTGCTCCCGGCAGGTCCCTCTGCCGCAGGATTAGCTGTGGAGGACGTGTCTGTGCACCAGCCAGGGCTGGAGTCATTGGATGTTATTGCTCTCCCCTCGAGACTGGAGCACAGCAGCGGCTGCTGCTTCCATCCCATTCCCCGTCCCTAAAGATGGGGAGTGATAACCTGGCTCCTGCTTTTCAGTCGAGCCCCTGGGGCCACTTCAGCTCCGAGGCTGCATTCCCCTTGGGATGTGAAAATGCTGCTGGCTGCTGCTCACCCCGAGTCTCCAGCTCGGTGAGGAAGAGCCCAGAGAAGGAGGCTGGAGCAAAAGGCAGACAGAAACCTGGGGGAGGTGGCAGAGCTCACAGGCAGCAGCCAGCATCTGCTGTGAGTTTGCAAACGACCCCAAATCCAAGACTATTTATTTCCCCCTGGGCTGAATAGAGCAGAAAGGAGGGAAGGTGATGCTGAAGATAAAACTGGGTGCATGAAACATCACATCTGCTGCCTTCTCCACCCAGGTGGAGACTCATGTTACTGTGAGTAAGCACGATGTGTCCCCCCTCCAGCACTGGGTTCTGGGTGGGCACATCCAACCCCCAGCTGTGCCCACCCTCCCCGCTGCCTCCTGCACATCCAGGCTCTTACACGTGCCTGGATACCATTGTGCTCTTTTTAGTTACCTCTTTGGCACCACGTGAGAGAACAGCCCCTGGATCCCAGCACTTTGCTCCACACCTCTCTGGTTTTACCCACCCTCAGCCCTTTCAGCACCAACCTGCAGCTTCCCCAGCCTGGAATAACCAGCCCTGCACACACTATTTCAGGAACACGTGGCCAGACCCTGCTGGAGTCAGGCTCACTAAATAACCGAGGCGTGCTGCTCTTCCATCACCAGGGATTGTGATGTGCAGCCCCACAACTGCTCCTGCCAAACCCCCGGGCCATGGGCATGTGGTGATGGAGAGGGGAGGCTGGGAGGGGATGCAGGAGGAAGCACATTGATCTCCAGCTTAGCCCTCCAGCCCAGGGGAGCCCTTCCTACATAAATATTTGCCAAGCAATGCATTTGTGCCTGTCGATGGCTGTCAATAGGAGCCTGCAGTGCTGTCATCTGCGGGGCTGCCATTCTCAACCTGATCCAAACAGCCCTCTCTGCATCCCAACCCATGGCCAAATTATTGGTCCTTTTTAATTCGTGTGCTGCGTGCACAGAGCCCGTCCCCAGCTCTGGAGCACCCTGGGGTGCCAGGGGACGGAGCAAAGGCACCGTGGTGGCAGGTGGCATTGAGGTGCCTCGGCAGTGCCAGCACACAGAGAGTTAAGCAGCTCACACACACAGAGCTGTCAGACAAAGCCCTGGCCTGGCTGCCTCCTGCTTCCCCCTGCATCCTCAGGCTCCAGCATCTACCTGCCAGCTCCAACACGCCAGCAGCAGTAGGGAGAGGGCTGGCGTGGACCAGCAGCGTGTGCCAGATGGGATGGTGCCAGCCAGGCTGTAGTGACAGGCCAGAAGGATGCTGTGTGTTACCGTGGAAATGATCTGCTGTTTTCCGTCTCAGGGCCTCCAGCGTCTCCTCCGTGTCTGCCCACTCCAGGACCAGCCTCCGGCCGTACAAATGTGTGCTGTGGCACAGGGCGTTGAAGGCTTTCTGCAGAATTAAGATTAGAAGAAATAAAAATTAAAAGAGAAAATAAGAACAGGCTCACATAAGGGAAAGCAAAGATGTCCCTCCCTCCGCCCTGAAGCTAAAAGGCCACCAGAGAACATCCAGCTCTGAGCGCTTTGCTCTGACGGGGCAGGATTCATCTCCATCAGTGGCTTTGACTGGATCATTTATCTTCTACATACTTGCAGCAGAGCAAATACCCACTGCCATTCCCTCAGGCTGCTGCTCATGGGAACAGGCTGAAATCCAGCACAGGGAGAAGCTCAAGGATGGGACCACCACACCTGAGCCAGGAAAGCTGCAGCCTGGAAAGGCTGTTGAGCCTTGGGGCAGCACTAGGGGGGTCAACAGCAAACCAGGGCCTTCATGGGACACCTCGTGACTCTCTACCACCCTGTTCTCTGCTGGCACACAGGAAAGCACGGCTCAGTGTGAGCAGAGAGGTTCCTTTCTGCTTAGGGGCAACAAGTTTGAAAGCTGCCTTCCTCTCACCAACCATCTTGTGATATTGGCCGTAGTGGCAGCAGATAGGGCAGAGCAGAAGCCATTGGAGAAGTCCTCTGCTCTTTCTGCCTATGGTGGTTTGCTATGTCATAGAAATCCAGAGGCTTCCTCATTGTTAGATCCTGATTAATAGCATCCATATAGCTCTTGGTGATGTGGAATACAAGTCTGCCGGCCAGCACAGAGCTCAGATGGCTTTTTATGCCTGAAGGCAACCAGCAGAGACACTCAGAAAACAGCAACTCGATCCAGGGAAGTTTGGCCTTGTCCTTATTTCCCACAGACTTTCAAGGAAATTCAGGACTGAGCAGGGTAGGGCCCATAATGCAAATACACAGACATGTTGGTCAAGTATTTTCATACCCAGGCACAAAGTACTCCACAGTAACGTGACACATGGCTGGGCACAGGGGGAGAGAAATGCCCCAAACGCTCTTTTAAGAGCCCCAGCTAAGGCTGGGATTAGCTCTGCAAACTCATATCCTTGGAAAAAATACGGCAGTTATAGGACCACAGAAAGGCATCCTGCAGTCCAACAGGGACCTGTCCTCTCAGCTGGAGGCCCTCAAAACAGCACCAAAGCTGTCCTGGAGAAGCCCAGACCTCTCCTCCGAGCCATTTGTTAAGCGGCAACTTTGAACCACTATAGTTGTCCCCAAATGCCACATGTCTGGGCAGAGGGGCTTCTCCTGCAAGAGGCTTTGCTGCCCACAACTGCTCCTCAGCAGCCAGGACCCTCTTTGAGCCGCTGAGTTATGAAACTCAAAAACCTCTCCACTTCCAGTGACCAGCACTCAGTAACCTGCATTTCCCCCTCCTTCTGAATCCCTTTCTCACTTGCTATAAAAAAAGAGAGATGAGGAACACCAGCACCACCAGCTCCACAGCATGGCTGAGATTCCCACTGTCCAGCTGTCAGCAGCTCCCCGGAGTGACCCCAGAGGGTGGCCCCTTTTTGGGAGGCACATTCCTCTCGGAAGGGCTGCAAGCTACAGCTGTTTTTATTTGCTGCTGCTGTGTTTTAAAGGCCTATCTTCCAATTAGCAGAGCAATGTGTTGGCTTAAATAAACACTCGGGGGGAGGCGGCAGGAGGGAGTTGTGATGGCTGTTTACGTTGGCAGAACAAGCCTCTTCCAAAGCCTGGCAGGCAACTGCAGCTCTAATCGCCGGGTTTCATTTGTCAATTTATACTTTTTAATTCCTCACTTCCCACAGCACAAGGAAGAGGAAGGTTGGATGGCCCTGCACAGCCCCTGTGAGCTCGCTGTGCTCTGCAGCAGGTCGTGGAGGAGGGCAGACCGTGAGGAACGGGGTGTGACACGCGGCGCTTGGTGGTCTCTCGTCCTCTGAGCCACTTCTCTGCCACCTCCTCCTCCTCCTTGCAGGATTGCTTCCACGCCTCACCAGGCACACGCAGCTGCTCAGCCCAGTCTGGGATGAGCCATCCTCTAGTTCTGCTGGCAGCACTGGGAAAGGTCACGGAGCAAGAGGGAAGGCAGATGCTGCCATCAAGTTGTGTTGCATGAAAGAAACCCGCTGGGAGAGACGCATCTGCCAGCAGCCTGGTGACACCGGCCCTTCCCGGCCAAGCACATTCCCAAAATGAGCTGGTTTGCACTCAGGATGAAGGAAAGCTCCAGCCTGCGCTGGGAGCTCTGCTCCCTGTGACCTGTTTTCCAGATGAGCTCCCGGAGCTGGGGCTGCAGGAGAGAAGCTGCACATTTCAGGTGACAAACACACGAATGTCACTTCTTTGGAAAAAGAGCTAAAAAATGAAACGTAGCTCTTCGCTGCTCAGAGAGGAATTAAGACTTTTTCAGGGGGACAAAAAAAGAGAAATCACCGATGATTTAAAAGACAAAGAGATGAAGGGGAGAAATGCCATTCCCATACATCCACACTGCTGGAAATCTTCCAGCGAGAGGAAGAAATTTGCCACCGCTGCTGTTCCAAATGAAAAGAGAGGGAGGGAAAAAATATATTTTAATTAGGTGAGAAATATGAAACGAGGACAAGCAGGCTGGCTTTCACAGAAAGTGAGGCTGGAGGCAGGAGCTATTTTTGGGGTGCAGCTCCTCCACCTGAGCATCTCCCTTCCTAGGACACTTCTTTTGGGGACCCAAGCACTGAACAGCCAGAGGTTTGTGCAGCTGTGCCCCAACGAGGGATAGAGAGAGGTGTGGTGTCCACTTAAGACCACCAGAAAAGACCTCTAATTCCCACAGCCTCACATCCTCCTACACCTTTAAGAAAAGGGGAGCCTTTGCCACACAAGGCTCCTTTTTAAATGCCAAAAAAGGATTTTGTTAAAGCTGCATTTGGCCACACCGAAGGCTGTAGCTCCCTGGCAAACCTCCTCACAGGCCCCTTTTGCTTTTAGGGGTTGCATGAAAAACCTATGGTCTTCTCCCCTTAGAAAATAGCATGTGAGCATGTTTAAGAATTTCAATTCTGAACAATTTTTGAATATGATTTTGCAGAGTTTGGTTCGAGCTCAACATTCCGGCTCAGCACGGCAGGATATCGTCACTACCTACAAGTACAGCTTGGGCAGGGCTAGAGCCCAGGAAGTGGATGGAGAGGTGGACAGAGCAGGGAAAAGTGGACAGAGAAAGGCTGGAAACAGCAGCTGAAAAATATCTGTGGGATTCAGAAAGGAAATTTCAAAATAAACTCAGATGAAGCCCGGGCTGTTGGGATGAGCCAGACAGAGCTCTGGAGCAGAGCCTGCTGTGCCAGGGCGATGGAGAGGCAGAGATCAGAGACTGGACCATGGTGTCTGTCACCCCTGAGTGTGACAGCTCCAACCCCAACTGCTGTATTAATTTGGAGGACAGGGCTGCTCTGCCTATAGATTCCCCCTTGCCCTATTAAATACTCAAGCCGAAGAGCCTTCGGGCTGGAATCATTAGAGGGACAAAGGGTCAACAACATTAGGAGATTGATAAATATCCCTTCCTTGCAAGAACCAGTCCCAGCTGAGGATGCTCTCTGCAATGCCAGCTGCACACGAGGATTTTTCCTTCCGTGTGTGTGCATTTTTAAAGCGTCGACTGTCTTTCCCAAATGGGCAATTTCTATTTGGAGACCAGATGTATTTTTATATCAACAGGGGAGAAAAGTGGAAACTCGGCTTCCAGTTAATAGTTCAAAAATAAAAACAATTCCACAACAATTCTGCACAGGGAACATCAGGAAACGCGAATGGTTAGTGCTTCCTTAAAGGGAGTTATTTTGTTATTGCCAGTGGATCAAAGTTTCCCTGCTCATCCCCACCTTCCAGGCACTCCCAGCTAGTGGCCAGCTGGCACAGGAGGTTTAAAAACAAAGGCTGGATCAGCCTCTTTGTGAACATCACTCTGTCCCTCCCGCTGCTGCCTCTGCCGTGGGTTCCTCCCCATTCCCGGGTGTCGCACGTGTGCGTGCTGGGATCTGGTAAATGCTCACGACACGGGAGAGAGAGGGCTGCTAATTCCATCTGATGGGGGTGTAACATTCCCAGCCGAGGTCCATCCATCACCCTGGGAGCCGTCAGACACCCCCAGAGACAGCCCCGGCCACAGACGTCACCGTGGGAAAGCCAGGAGTGAGGCTGGGGCTCTGAAGGATGAGCAGAGGATGGGCAGAAGGTGTTGCCACCAGCAGCATCCTGTGCCCTGCCTGAATGTCACCTCCCTGGCTGCCAAGGTGACTCATAGCCTGATGTTCACCCCTCCTGGGACAACACCTTTTGGCAGGGCTGGCTCTCCTCGAGCGGGTGGCAGAGCATCAGGGGAGGCTGAGAAGACAAACCCAAGCCTGATGGGACAGAATCTGCAGGCACAGCATCAGTGAGTTGGGAGGGGGGAGCCCTGCATCCCTATCCCGGCTTTGGAAAATCTCCGTGTGCGCTCCCACAGCAGCCGTGGTTGTTGAGAGAAAAAGACAAACATGGGAGGTCACAGGCTTTAAATGCCCAACAAAGGCAGCCCAACTATTCTATTACAAACCCATCATGTTTTATAAGATGCTTATAAGCGATTTCCAGATTACCACTCTGAGCAAAAAACGTCACTGGCAGTCACAGCTATTCAGCTCAGAGGTCTCTGGGCCCACTCCCCTCCTCTCTCATTTCACTAAGCAATAAACTCTAAGCCAATTATGACCGTGTTTACAATATTCAGGATCCTATTCATCAATACACTGTGCATCCTTTTCCAGACGGCCAATGGAGTGTACTTGATGTGCCACTTGTGAGACAATTAAATCCCTCAAAGAGATGAGGGTAGAAAAAAATATGAAGGAGAAGGAAGAAGAGCTGCTTTGCTGGAAAAGAAGAAAACCCCACTGAGAGCTCTTCCACAGGGCAACTTGTTCCCTGCACGCTCAAATCCTGCAGCTTTGGGAGCAGTGCCCTGATCCAGAGCCCTGCCTGGCTCACTCCCCTCATCAGCCACAGATGGATTTCCTGCTACTCAGATTCCTAGTTCTCCAGTGCAGCTGGAATCAGCCAGTGGGATGAAAAGGGATCAAAAGGGGAGGCAAACACTGAGCCTGCGCCTGTTTCCTCCAGAAACCATCAGAAAAGTGAGGGCTGCCTCACACCCCCCCAAACAGAGCAGCAATAAAAAACCAGCCAGGTCCCTCTGTGCACCTTTCCATCAACTGCCTAAAGTTTCCTAAGTAAAAGATTAATTCAAAAACCAGGAATAAAGTCTGAACAACTGTGGAGTGAGGCAGAGGTGAACTTTGAGAACCACGGGCACAGCTCATGGTACAGGGAGAGGAACCAGGCTCCTGGGGGGCTCAGTGCACCCCAGGCTGCCCAGCCAGTGGGTCCTCAAGGAGAGGATGAAAGCTGAGCAGAGGGAAGTTTGAATTAGGATCAATACAGGACTAACAAAGAAACTCCATGTACTGTGTTATATGGGAGGTCAGACTGGAATGGATGATCTAATAGTCCCTTGTGATCCTGGATCAATGAATCCTGTCTAAAAACATAAACACAGGCTATGCTGGCTCCCCCCTCCTCTCTCCTTCATCTCTGCTCACAGTCTTGAAAATCTGCAGTCTTGGGGAGTCAGTGGAGCCACGTGGTCCCTTCCCTTCAGCAATAACATCCCATGGTTTGTGCCTACAACCATGCTCTTGCAGATGCTGCTCAAATCACCAGGAACCAACAGCAGGATGAAATCCACCCTGCTGCAGTGCTGGGAGTGCCCACAGAGCAGCTCACAGCAGGAACAAGGACCCTCTTCTGCCCAGTGCACCAGAGCTCATGCCTGAGCCAGCCTGCTCTGGAACCTCTAGCAAAGGGTAAGAGCAGGATATTATCAGACAGGCTACAATCCCCTTGTTTCTGCTGCAAGTATGGAACTTGAACACACAGGAAAGCTTTAAAAAAATAAATGAACTAGATCAATTCACAACTCCTGATCTTCTGGTACACTCACTGTGAAAGCACCAGGGTAAGGCTGCTCATGGAAAGGGTCTCAAAACACACAGAGGAACCGATGAACACAAGCCTTGAGCAGTTTACAACTCAGTAAACAGCCATGATATCCAAAACTCCCCTAAAACCAAGGTGGTGGTGAAGATGGGAGATGTACAGAGATTTCCTGATGTGTTAATGTTGGGTTAATACCATCCTTTTTCATCTTACTGCTGACAAACCTGAAAAATAAGCTCCTGTCCTTCTATGTTACAAGAATTTTTAGCCATTTTATCAGTTACACCAAACTTATCCCCATCATGGCCTAGGCTGGGCTTTCTGTCACACAACCTCCAGTGCTTGCCCATGTGGTTTCAGCCTCAGTGCAGCTTTGCTGGGAATGGCAACAGCCTGCTCCAAATCTGGGATAAAACTCAGCAGGACAGAGCCTCCAGGCTCCCTTCCTCATCTGCTCCAAGACCTGGCAGGGAAGATGTCGGAGAGGAAGGACCACAGCTCACCTTGGCATCCTGCTTGGTGACAAAATCCACAAACCCGAAGCCTCGGTGGGATCCTGTTCCTGCCATTTTCTTGGGCAGCCGGACAGTCTTCAGCTCTCCAAAGGTGCTGTGAATCAGAGAGGGAAAAGCAAAGACAGTGTGAGGTCAAGGGAAGAACCAGGGCTGGTTGCAGACCCACGTTGCTGTGGACTCAGGTGAGTCTGGGTCCGGGTGTCCTGCAGCCACTCTGCTTCCCTGTAAACCCCACGTCCAAAGAACCTACTGACAGCTAAAAAATCAGCTGGGATTTCAAGGATCATCCTTACTGGTCACAAACCTTAACAAAGCAAAAAACTTCTTTTATATAACTGCTATGCTTCTCCTCCCTTCAGGAGATCCAGCCTGCCTGCCATGCCCTGTTCAGGGTGAACAAAAAGCATCTCCAGGTTACCAGGAGACAGGGCTTCTCCAAATTTCCACCAAAGCAGATTTATTTGCACCTCTGGAGAGGGGCTGGAGTGCACAGGATAGGGGCATGAGACAGAGAACAGCCCCACATGGGCTTAATGTCTTTCCAGAATAACCACTCTATCCCCAGAGGTGACACAAAGGTTTCATCCCTCTGCTCCATGGATGCTGGGCATCAGTTTTAAGGCTGAATTTCCTCGCTCTAACACTTCAGTCAGGTACCAGCCTTTCCCATCCAGTCTCTGGGCTGGAATAAACTGGTTTTACTTAAGTTTGCTGAATGTACAAAAGGAAACAGGCAAATCCAGCAGACCCAAGCCCTGCACAACAACCTCCAGATCCGACAGCATTGCAGTCATTCCGAGTGTCAATGGAAAGCCAGGAATGGGGAGATAAGGGGGTTCCTGCTGTGGGGTAGAGCTGGCAGCACCTGTGCTCAGCAGGAACCTTGTCCCAACCTTGTCCCCAGAGAAAGAACTTGTGTCTTGAGCCCTCAGCCATCCCACCAGGGATCCCACCTTGTCCCAAAAGCCTGAAAACAGCCCCAAAGGCAGCGCTGGCTGGACAATCCTCTCCAGTGCCATCCCCTGGAGAAATTCCAGGACAAAGCCAACGCTTTCTCTGCCGCCGAGCTCCCGCTTCCCCTTCTCCTCCCCTCCCCACACACCCATTTATCAAACACATATGCACAAACTACAGGCAATAAATATTTAATGTGGCCCAGGTCTGAAGAGATGTGTTATTTTATTTGAAAATCTACACACAGGCGTGCATACACAAAAGGAGCCTGGGACACAGCAGTGCCAAAGAGCACCTGGGAATAAACACAGTAAAGGCCATAAACGCTCTCGTGAAATGATATAAGCTAAATCCTGGGAGTTAACCTGGTGCACTGGCAGCATGACCAGGCATTCATCCACCCAATTTCCTTAGGCAACGTGGTGTGTAAATGTACCATTATGAAGCCTCGAAATGAATCTGCACGTCTCCCGCTCGGAGCTTTCCCTCCCTCTCTCCCTCCTGCTCCCTCCGAGCTGGAGCTGCGCAAACAAACAAACAAACCCCGCTCTCGGCTGGTGGGGATGCTCTGCTCGGGGAGCAGCAGGAGCACCCTGGGGTTTCCAGCAGCAGGAGGGTCCTCCTGAAAGGGGGTGGGGGTGACAGGGACCCCCATGCTCTGCTCGGGGAGCAGCAGGAGCACCCTGGGGTTTCCAGCAGCAGGAGGGTCCTCCTGAAAGGGGGTGGGGGTGACAGGGACCCCCAAGGTGGCAGAGGTGGCTCCTCTTGCTTGGAGCAGCCCTGGAGCATCTCAAATGCCGCGGCTGGGTTAAGGATGAGGTAAGGAGAGAGCTCGTGGCTCAAGGAGATGACCATCTAGCTAGGAAAGATGGGAGGCATGGGCAGGGGAGCTCTTGCTTCGACCTATTTCTCTGTGGAAAACATCATGGGCACTGCCAAGGGAGCAGAGTATTCATTAAAGGAACAGGACCAGAGTGGTCAAAGAGAAGCCTCAGACAACACTCACTCTGTGTGCTGAAACACCTCGTGTCCCTTTGACACAGGATGGGCAAGGAGGTGCCCACAGGAGCAGGACCCCGAGGCTGAGGGTCCCAGGGAAGCTGTGCTAACCCACAGCTGTGCTGTGGACTCAGGTGAGTCTGGGTCCGGGTGTCCTGCAGCCACTCTGCTTCCCTGTAAACCCCATGCCCAAAGCACCTACTGACAGCTAAAAAATCAGCTTGGATTTCAAGGATCATCCTTACTGGTCACAAACCTTAACAAAGCAAAAAACTTATATAACTACTATGCTTCTCCTCCCTTCAGGAGATCCAGCCTGCCTGCCATGCCCTGTTCAGGGTGAACAAAAAGCATCTCCAGGTTACCAAGAGACAGGGCTTCTCCAAATTTCCACCAAAGCAGATTTATTTGCACCTCTGGAGAGGGGCTGGAGTGCAGAGGATATGGGCATGAGACAGAGAACAGCCCCACATGGGCTTAATGTCTTTCCAGAATAACCACTCTATCCCCAGAGGTGACACAAAGATTTCATCCCTCTGCTGGGATGAAATGAGCCTGGGCAGAGGTGGGAGAAGTTGGCTCTTCCTTCCTCCCTAGCTCAGACCAGTCCAAGCCACCCACGCTGGGAGATGTGGAGGTGATGGGGATCTGATCCAGAGCTGGGCTGGCCACGAGCATCTCCCCGGGCAGACGGCTCGGGGGAAGGACAGGGGTACCCAGCACGGAGAGGTGGATCTGGGGAACAGGCAAAGGGGGGGGGTGAGGAAAGCCGAGGGGCACAGTGGAGACAGGGCTGACCCCACTGGGGTTGTGGAGCAGAACGTTGTCCCCCCCACTGTGGCGCTAATTAGAAACCACAACACAGCAATTACCATCCCGGGAGCTGCGAATGAAGTGGAGAGCTCCGGCCTTTAATGTTCTCCTCTCCAGTGCCAGGCAGAGACTCACACCTCTCTTTTCCAATTATTTCCCCTGGTTTTGGGGGGAGAGAGGCAGAGGGAACCCAATTACCCCCCGCAGTGCCCAGGGAAGCCAGGTGCTGACGTGTTTGTTCCCACTCCAGCTGCATCCATGCCGCAGCCTTCCAGCTCCGGGATGGCTGCACATGGATCACGCCACAGTCAAAGCCACAGGGGTGGGGATGGCAGAAGAAAAAGGGATGGAGCACATCATCCAAGTAAAGCCAGAGCACACTGAAACAGGAGGGAAGAAGGCAGCTCTTCCATAAGACCCCATCAAGCTGCTTGAAAACACATCCTCTCAGGGGCTGGGATGGCTGGGGAGGCAGGGGGATCACAGCAGCTCAGACCTGGTGTCACTGCCAGCTCCTTCCCCTTCCAGCACAGAGCTCCAAGGGGCACAGATGGAGGGAAATAACCCACACAGCCCCTGGGTGGGGATTCCTCTGGGAGCTGATGTGCCTTTCCTGTCAAACTGGACAGAGACCAGAAAGAGCTGGCACCAAACCCTGCTGCTGGTGTGGAGCACAGCACCATGCCAGGCTCCTCACCCCAAGCACGAGGGTTTACAGGGAAGCTCCTGGAGTCAGTGTGAGTGTGAAACCTGCCAGCATCCATGCCTTCTCCAAGTGCTCCTGAGCCTCTGCACGAGGGTTGAAGGATCTGGTGGTTGTGAGAGCAAAGCCTTTTCCATCTTGAGACATTGTCTGGCTTACAGTCAGCCTGCCTTAACTTTGCAGAAGATCCCAACCTCCTTCCTGGTGAATCCTGTCCCCATCAGACCCACTGGGGCTGGATTTCTGGCAGGACACTCCCACAGTTCCTGGTGGCACCGCACCGGGCTGAATCTCACCTGTAATGAGTGCAACCAAGGTGGGTGGTAAAACCAAATCTCTTGTAGGAATGACCTCCCCGTGGAGCTGTTCACAATTAATATGGGCAGGTTGGGGCAGGGGGAGGGGGCAAAAGCAAAGAATTTTCCCACAGAGGTGGCAGGACTGCAAAGCCCCTGGTGACCTGCCAGGCACACGGCGGCTCCATTACCTCCTTCCCCACATAGCACGAAAAATGGTGTCCAAACAGCTGCTCTCTGAATTCCCAAGTGGGGTCAGGGCCTGAAGGGGAGGGCAGAGGTGTGGGGTGGGTCTGGGGACGGGGTTCTGCCTGGGCTCCCCTCTCCCTGCAGGAATCCTGCCAGCCAGGCTGGCAACTCCATCCTCGCGCCTACGCTCGCTCTCCCAGGCTTGGCACATTTTCACTCCGTTGGCTGGAAGGGATGACAGCCCTGAGCAAACACTGCAACTACTATTTCCTAAATGAGAACCTTTGTTTTATGCTGATCCAGATTTACTGGGAAACCAGGAAAAGGCTGTTCTGGCCCTGGCTGAGCGACAATCTGCAGGGCTGCAGGATAAAGACAGCCACAGCCTCTCCCTTGACTAGGCACCCATTCCAAGCTCAGCAGAGACACAGGATGTTCTAAGAGATGCCAGAAGGGACATCCCCTCCCTCCCACCCACAAGGGACTCAGCACTTCTACATGGCACTGCTGCTTTCCCAATGTTTTGGCAGCTCTTCCAGTGGTGCCGCAGCCATCCCGCTTGCCTGGCTGAACAGAGGGAGGAGAAGTAGATTTCTCCTCCATGCTGTAAGATGTACACTGCAAGCTGGCTGCAGGTCAGAGGAACATCACTCCTTGGGATTGTAATTATATCCTTCTGGCACAGGCCAGCTGGGAGGCAAGTCCTTTGCCTGCTAATTATAGGACATTATATTGCTATTAAACAGAGCACATTCCAGCTCGGAGACAACACACTGCTCACTTGGCTTTGCCTGTTCACCAGAAGGTGCCTGCACATCCTTCACCAACACAGCCCAGCAGACACAGGGCAGAGGAGGACAGGGATACAGGTGGTCTCCAGAAACCCTCTTCCCTCCTATGCCAGCATGACACACAAGTTCCACCCAGCAGCTCCCTCCCCTTCCATCATCGCTCTCCTGCGACAGGCACAGCCCCAAACCCTCTGTGCTTCCACCCCAGGATTGCCAGGCACACCAGTCCTCTTCTGCCACTGACTCCATCACCTCTTTTCGCAGCTCCTCCTCTCCCACTGGGTTTTGTTTGAATTTCTGCCCCTGCTCCCAAACCTCTCCTCACCCTCCCTCAGCTCCCAGTGTGTAAGTCTGGCCCCATCACAGCCTCAGGCAGAGGTGACAGCCACTCACACACGCTTGTTCATGGGACAGGCACCTCTGGATCAGGTTAAACATGGAATCACAGAATGGTTTGGGTTGGAAGAAACGTTAAAGTTCATCTCATTCCGACCCCCTGCCATGGGCAGGGACACATTCCATTATCCCAGGTTGCTCAGAGCTCCATCCAACCTGGCCTTCCAGGGATGGGGCAGCCCCAGCTTCTCTGGGCAACCTGTGCCAGAGCCTCACCACCCTCACAGGGAAGTTTCTTCCTAAGAATTTCTTCCTAAGAAGCTGTGAACATCTCTCCAGCTGGGAAGCAACCCCTCTATTGCAACACCTTCCCTGTCTCAAATAGCAGCATTTGAACTACAAGATCCTCGGGTCAGGCCAAGACCTGTCCATCTCTAATTGGTATTTTCAAGTCCCAAACACACAGATATGTTCATCACGCTTGATCTTGGTGCACCCTAAGCCACGAACTGAATAAAGACTCCTGAGTTGCCAAGTTTTGTAGGGGAAAGCACAACTGACACCACGAATCCATGCCATGGTTGGTCTCTCACCAACCACTGCCCACTGCCAGGAGAGCAGAACTTCTTGGAAAACAAACAAAAAAACCCCCCCCTTAGGTTTCTGCAGATGTGTACAGACATCCCACGGCATGGGGGGATCCTAAATCCCCCTTTATATCCTTACAAGAAAAACAAACCAGCAATAATGCGTTGAAAAAACTGAACCTGAAAACCTCTAGCAAGGCTGCCAACCTTCTCGTTGCTTGCCATCTACTGTCACCACCTCCTCCTCCTCCTCCTCTCCCTGCCTTTCCATCCCAAGCCCTGCCACTGCCTAAATCCCCCCTCGTGACTGCTGGCAGCCCTAGGACAGAGCTCAGGCGAACGAGCCAGGCAGCGTGACCGCTCATCAGAGGTGGCTCTGGGCAGGGATGATGAGCCCAAAGGAGACACAAATCCTTCCCTTCCCAGCCTCAGCCCCAGGAACAGGCTGCAGCCACACGCCAGCCCAGCAGAATTCACTCAGCTGCTTTGCAATGGTCACCTTCATTTCATTATTTTTCCCCCCTCACCCCCAAACAGGACCTTCCCTCCCCTAGAAAATTACGGCCTTGCCCGTCTCTGCCTCTGCACCCACTCGCTGATTATAAGGGGGAGGAAAAAAAATATAATAATGTTCCTTTTTCTTTCTTCCTCCTTTAGGAACACAGGACCCTGGCAAATGGTTTTGCCCCTGGGCTGAGCCATGGCCAGTTCCACCCCCTGCATGAGGGAGTTAATGGAATACGCAGTGGAAGGTCCCTCCCGCCTCCCGCTCCAGGACTTCAGCTGACTCCAGTACAGCTAATCCCATTACAAGAAAATAACGTGGATAATTCAAGCTAATGAAATCGTTACAAGAATGTGGACAGCCAGGGGTGGACATTCAGAGCCAATTTAACACTCCTTGGTGTTGTTATCCCCAGCACAGGAAATACCTGAAAGGAGGAAGGGAAAGGAAAGAGGGAGGAAAAAAGCCTTCCTCTCTTGTTAGCTTAAATCCTGTTAGAGAGTTCAGGAATTAATCTGCCACCTATCTCCCCTATTACCATCATCATCATCATCAATAATGTCTCCTCGGTAACCTCTGAAAATTAGCAAATGAAGGCGCAGGAGGGCAAGGCGGGAGCGGAGCCTCCGGATGCACCGAGCCAAGTCCAACTGCTGCTGCCTCCAGCTCTGGAAAAGCCACGGGTGGAGGGACCTGGCAGCACAGCAGGTGTCCCAGTGGACCCCCAGCCCATGGCTGCATGGATGAAGTGACACCGGGAAGCAGGTCCCCACTGCAGAGCTGCTCCTTCACTCCCACTCCTCGCCGGCACTGGACAGACCTGCTGGATAATCAAACCACCCACAAAATCCCCAGGAAAAGCCAGCGGGACACGGGAGGGGGACAGCCATGTCTGTGCCTTGTTCTGTACCACATGGATCATCAGTTTTTCCAGCTTCCTCTGCTC
Organism: Lepidothrix coronata; assembly: GCF_001604755.1. Taxonomy (NCBI): domain Eukaryota; kingdom Metazoa; phylum Chordata; class Aves; order Passeriformes; family Pipridae; genus Lepidothrix; species Lepidothrix coronata. The sequence continues at coordinate 441,924 of NW_016690369.1, forward strand.
CTTGCCCAGGAGCATTGCCTTTGTTTGGAGGCCTCTTGATCTGCTGCTGCAGCAAAACCGGGCTTTGCTTTATGTGATTCCTCTTTTTCAGGGCCAGCCTCGTGCTGCTGGGAGAAGTGCTGTCATCCTCTCTGAGCTTGGCTGCTCCAAGTGATGGACCCCTTTCTGAGCCCAGTTTCCTGGGGAAGACCTGTCCAAGCTGCACAGAGCCTCCTGTGGCAGGTCCAAAGCCAGGCTCCCTCCTGCTCACCCACAATGAGGGAAGCTGAGCACCAAGGGCAACTGTCTGAGCTCAGCCACAGCATTTCATCCCAAATCATTCCTTTTGGCACCAAGCATTTCCAGGCAGGAGATGCAGGTCAGGTTGAAACTCATGGATGCAGTGGGGTACCACCTGAACAAAGCACAGCCCTGCCTGCTTTGGGTTGGAGCTGTGGGAAGCCTCGTTGTGACAGGATTTCTGAGTTGTTCAAGCCTGTATCCTCAGCTCATGTGGAATAATGATTGTTCCAATGCTGGATATGGGTGATTCCCACTTGTCCCCTCCTCTGCACTGCTGGGTGATGGCAGGAAAGGGTCACACAGCCCCTCCAGAGGCAGCTGCTTTCCTGGGGTGCTGCAACCTCATCCCAGCCAGCATTCAACGTCATACTCCCCAAAAAACACCTACAATGTATTCCCCAGAATCTTTAAGTGCTTGACAGGGCAGTGAAACAACAAAGTGAAGGGACGGGGAGAGATTCCCAAATCTCCCCAGAGATAGAGGTCTCTCTGAAACAAGGTTTCTCAGACAGGAGTCCTATGTAAAGGGCCCACAAAAATCGGGAATGGCATTTTCAAATCAGGACTCTCTCCAGGATTGGTGATGACCATCAGGTTTGGATAAGGCAGAAGTGACCACTAAGAGATGTTGCAGCTCCCTAAGGAGCTCAGTAGCCAGTAATGATGCTGGGGAGGAAATGGGGAGACTCCAGGCCCCTTTCCAGCCTCTGCTCCCCATACAGGTGCTCTTGGAATACCTCACCTCTCCCATTTTTCCAGCTCACTGCCTGCAAATCCACAGCAGCTGCCTACCCACCTCACACACACATACAACACTTTGAGCGACCCATGAAGGCTGCAGAGAGACTTGTGATTTAAAAAAAAATATATCCTGTGCAACACGAATTTGGTACAAGAGAGAAAGCAAAAGCCTCCTGGCAAAAGCAGCAGGAGAGCTGGAAGTGCTGCAAATGGGTAAATGGGTCTTGTAAGAGAGAGAAGTCACTCAGGGATTTCTCTTTGCTGGGAGAACCGAAGCCAGAGAAAGGCCCACAGGAAGCAGGTTGCTGAGGGCTGTTGGTGGTGGGACACGGGGTGTCCAGCCCAGGTAGCCACCCCCTCCCTGTCATAGACTCATGGAATGGTTTGGGTTGGAAGAGACCTTAAAGATCATCTCGTTCCATCCCCTGCCATGGGCAGGAACACCTTCCACTAGCCCAGGTTGCTCCAAGCCCTGTCCAGCCTGGCCTTGAAAATTCACAGGGATGAGTCAGCCACAGCTTCTCCAGGCAACCTGTGCCAGGGCCTCACCACCCTCCCAGGGAAGGATTCCTTCCCAGTATTCCATCTAACTCTGCCCTCTGTCAGTGTGAAGCCACTCTGTCCCACGTGGAGAATCTCTGATTTGCCACAGAGTGGAATTTTCCACCTTTCTGCCACTGCAGCACAAATAACACCCTTCCCCCGTTTCTCTATTTCCACCAGGCTTGTAGGAGTCCTACACCAGCCCAATTCCCACCTTGAACCCCCCAAAATTCGGCTGGAAGGGACCAATGCTTTCCAAAAGCAGCCCTGCCCCTGGCAGAGGAGGGGGAGCAGGACAGACTCCCTGGGACGTGCCCGGCTCCATCCGATGTCTCCGGGACGCTCTCTCTAATTGCATCCAGACGGTGCTTTCGGCACACCTGTCACAGCAACTGTTCATCTTGCCAGCAACTTAAAGAGCATCATTTGCAGAGTTTGCTGGGAAAGAAAAGCCAATTAGCATGTCACTGGTGAGGCACAAAGATCCTCCAGCTTTATCTCTGCAGTGGCTGCTCCAAGGACCCTTCGGTGCTAATCCCCTCTGTGGCTCCTCCACTCGGAAGTACAAGGCTGTGCTTTCTCCCAGAAGAGACCCAAAAGCAAAGCGGGGGGTTGTGATTCAAGCTTCACTGCTGCCTCTCCCTGATGTGCCTCCCACACTCCATGGAGTAACAGCAGTGCTGGTCCCAGCTCCAGCAAATGGAGGAAGGCCACAAGATCCACCCAGAAAAACCAGCCCTGGGGAAGTGGGTCCAGCTTTTGGATTGCCCTTGCTTCCCATACCTGCCTGCAGACAACTAAGCAAAGTTCAGCTGCCTTTGAATTCATTGGATTTTTGGCACAGATCTTTCAAAATTATTTAAATGCTCAACACCACAACCACTGCCAGTGCCAGAGACTATGAGGACAAGCTTCTTCCAAGGAGCTGTGAATTTACCCACAAGACTCCTGTTAATATCAAATCCCATTTTTAGTGGACCTTGGTAGGAGTCTCCCTTGGAACTCATGGCAAAGTGGGATCAGAAACATGGCCCCAGACCAACAGGCAGCTGTGGGACCTTCCCTCTCCTCAGGAGGCAGGACCAGAAGGCAGTGGCTGCTTCCTGTCGCTTAAACGGCTCGTTTAAAAACGTAGCAAAACATTTTACCCCTTCTCGATTTATTTTCCTTAACAGTTGCTTATGAGGGACCTTATCAAAAGCTTTCTGAAATTCCAAGTAAATTAGTCATTAGGCAGGTTTTCAGAACAGTAATTAGGCCACTCCATGCCCCTGATGTATTATTTACCTGAGAAGATATACATAATTAGGGCTCTTCTTTATAACTGGTATTACGGGCACTAAATTCTACTCCAGTCTATCGTGTAATTACGCAATTAGGCTGCACGCTAAACAGAGAGAAGCCAATCCTGAAAACCAAGCAAAAAGGAAAAAAAAAAAAACAAACCCACAACAGTAATTATTATTTTTTAAATCCTCCATCACCAGCACAGCAGCAAGCTTTAAAATTTTAATATCCCTCCACTTAAGTCATTTCTAACCAGGTGCCGCAACCAGGTTTGGTTTCTTAATTTTGCCGCATTTAATCCTACTTTGCAAGGTTTGACGTCGGTCGGTTCCTTAAAGTGATTTTCTTTAAAGGCTGGTGTTAAAAGGGGCCTTTCTCTTCCCTGGACAGCACAGATTTGTGGTGCTGGAGGAGGTGGCAGTGTTGCCTTGCAGCCTCCCTTCCCCTCCTCGGCCCCCCGCTCCTCCCAGTCCATGATTATTTTTCCACAGCTCCCCGGCTCGTGGAGGCAGACAGGTACAGTTGCTATGGTGTGACTGTCACAGCAATTTAGTCCTACAGAGCCGGTTCCCAGGCTGGAATTTCACGGGGCAGCGTGGCAAAAGGAAAGGTGGGGACGGTGGAGGGGAGGAGAGCCAGCCCTGGAGCCCTTGAACCGGGAGGTGGGACGTGCAGAGAACCACCCAGCAGCCTCCCCACGCTTTTTGGATGGAGGGATGGGCTCAGTCACCTCCTGATTTGTTCCCATCTTTCTGCTCTGACAGCAAAGTGAGATTTCAGCTCTTCTGAGGGTCAATTCCTACCTGTGCCTGCCCACAGGCAAAGCCACATCTGTTCACTTCTATCCTGCTTTGTTTCCTGGTCCTCGCTGATAGAAGAGTGTCTACCATTGGGGTGGGGAGCTCTTTTTAATCTATCTATTCTTATAAACCTATTTTAGAGATGTGGAGACCAAGGAAAAACTCCCAGGACTCGCTGAGCATGCTGACACCTCCCACACAAGACACTTGCCTGTTATCCTCATTTATTTCCACGCTTTAAAGACAATGATGATTCACTATTTAGTTAAAGCACAATCGGATTTCCTTGTGAAATTCTCCATCTCAATGCTCACAACTTCCAATCCAGTTCCCAAGGCACAGGGGAAGGTGCAGAGCTGGCACAGGGAACACCATAAGCTTCAGGAAGCCCCAGATTTAAACAGCACTGCTGGACTTGAACTCTGAAAGGGAGCTGGGACTTAAAAGTCATCCCAAAAGAGTGTGAGCTGGTGACTCAGAGGATTTAAAGATAACTGCTGGTGGACATATGTGACTGAAGAGGTCATCCCAAACCAGGAGAGAGCCTGAAAATCCCACTCTAATATTATTCAGGTCTTGCTGCTGCTTCTCTCCTCTTTTGCAACCTCACAGAGCTCTGAGCTGGTCCTGGTCACAGCGGGGCTCTCCTCTCCTCTGCTGCCATGGGCCAGCCCTGCCTGGGCCATGGCCATTCTCACATTCTCTAATTTCATCTAACCAATGGTTCTCTTCTTAATCCTATTGTAATTATTTTTTTTTCTGGGGGAGACAAAAGACATTCAAGTCTGTTGGAGAAAGGACCAGCTGTATCAGGACAACTGAAAAAGGATGTCTTCCCCCACCTCCACAGACCACACCAGGATCAAACCACCCTCCCGTGGCAGCTCTGCCTGAGATGTAAAAACAACAGAAGTAATGACCCTTATATCCCAAACCTCACGAAATCTCAATCCTTGCAGGGACTTCAACCAGAGCCTTTTGCAGAGCTCACACTCCTAAGCCACAATTCTCCCCACACACAGCACCTTGCAGGACCAGTGCTTAGAAGCCACCAAGTCACTGCCCTAATCACCAGCAGGTCAGGATTTCAAAGGAACCCGCAGCTCCAACAGCGCTGAGATTTGGGGATTTATCTCTCCTGGGCTCTTTTGAAAATCCTGATCAGAGTGCAGCTCTGGTCAAAAAAACAAGTTATGCTAAAAATAGTGCTCACAGGAGGGTCTGGTGCAAATCTCTGCTCCTGTAGGATTCCTGTGAGTCAGCTCGTTTCAAAGACAAGAGGAAATTTGTACAACTAGCAAAGCAGGAAACACAGGATGAGGATTTAGCCGTGCCTCATGTACCCACAGAGGTGTACTCAGGGCATCCTTTGGAGAAGGCAGCCTTGCTGTTAAGATACCAGCTGCATCAGCCCCATTATATATATATGTATATATATATCTCATATTCAACTGTAGAGCCTCCTGCACTGAGCTGGAGGAGAATAAATATAGAAGCAATGAGATATTTATAGGCAGACAGCTATTTTAACATAGCTCTGCTTTAAAGAGAATCCTTATTTAAGTCTTGTCCCTGTAAAGCTGCAGGATGACTTAGAAAAATAACCTGATTAATTATTTTCATCAGAGGAACAGAGAAACACGTAGGGAAGATCAAATGCACACAAATGCACCGGGAACGCGGGAGCTGTTCTGGTGACTCAGACACAAGGAGGATGGTGAGATCTCCTGAGGGCAGGGCTGTCTCTGAAGAGCCCAGGCTGACCACATCTGACGTCTGCCAGGCATCAGAACAAGGCAAAGCATGAGATCCGGGCACAGGGCAGCTCGTTGGTGAGGCAGGGCTGGGAGCCACCACACCACTGTGCTCCCCTGGCCGGCACTGTCCCCTCCAGAGACGTGACCCACAGCACAACAGCAGATTTCCTCGTTGTAAAAGCAGTGTGAACAGAGGGGTACTTCTAGAGGTACTGTTTTACACTGATAATGGCCCAACTCACCCATCCTGTTCCCAAACTGCAGGTGTGGCTGTCACCCAAGCTGCCATGGCGGCTCTCTTCCTGCTCCCAGTGTGCCCAGTCCTTCGGTCACTCCTTCCCAACCTGACACAACCACACCACCTGCTAAAGCTCAGAGGCTGCTTTACACAGCAGGACTCATCTTTACAGATCATGTGGAAAACTCCCAAAAGACAGGAGGACAGGGAGTGATGGCAGGGTGCAATCATTACCTGAGCCATCATGGGATTCAACGGCGATGTTCCCGCTCTGTTTCTGCGGAAAGCTCATCAGTATCCACCCACCCATCTCAGAAAGTGCTGGATCACGAGGAGAGAGATTTCACAGAATCAAAGAAAGGTTGGAAAGGGCCTCTGGAGATCACCTAGTCCAGCTCCCCTGCCAAGGCAAGGTCACCTACAGCAGATTATTTGCACCACCACAACCAGCAAAGAGAGGCAGAGGCCAGGATGGAAGTCGCCAACTCTGGCTGATCCACCCATGGGATCTTTTGGACAAAGAAAACTGCAGTGGCAGTAACTGCCTGTTGGGTTTGGGTTTCTAATTTGTTTCCTTATTTATGTCTTAGCACAGGAGAGCATTTTCTGTGCAGCAGGGCTGCACTGTGACAACTGCGACTGAGAGGAAGCAGGAGTGTCCAGGTGCAGGGAAGCAGAAGCCCATGTTCACGGGAGCTGCTCTGGAGCCAGGCACACACTTCCCAGAGTCAGATCCTCCTTGTGGAAATGGACCTTTGCCAGGCACAGTGAACCACTCACATCCCCCTGTGAAGGGAGATGTCCAGAGGTGGGACAAACCTCCCTGCACTGTCATAGAATCAGAATGGTTTGGGTTGAGAGGGACCTTTAAAGATCATCTAACCCAACTCCCCTGCCATGAGCAGGGACACCTTCCACTAGACCAGGTTGTTCAGAGCCCTGTCCACCTGACCTTGAATGCTTCCAGGGAGGGAGCACCCACAGCTTCTCTGGGCAATCCATGCCAGTGCCTCACCACCCTCCTCCTAAAAAACTTCTTCCTTTTATCTGGTCTAAATCGACCCTCCTTCGGTTTCAAACCTTGTCCTCGCTCAGAGTCACTGTATCAGTACACAAACACCAGCAGCCCCGAGCCCTGTTGATACAACCTTGCTAATTTAATAAATGGATTTTGACGAGGAGAAGCATCTGCTTCAATGCTCCCCATCCCCCTGCCCCAGCCCTGACTGCCCCCTCCCAACTCAGAGCCTCTCCCATAAATGAAACCATCCAACAAATGCACAGTCTGAGTGTTTTACAGCTCTGCTCTCTGGTGGGAGCCAGAAAGATGCAAATAAAGGCAGAGCTGGGCAGGACAGGTCAAAGGCAGCACCGAACGCTGAGCAGGGTGTCTGCATGGCAGGGTGTGAGCTCTGCCCATCATCCCCCTTCCACTGCTCCCTCAAAACCTCTGGGAAGGCTCATCCCAGCGCCCTGGGTGTTCACAATCGATGGCAGGCAGGAGCAGACACTTGTACCTGGCTGACAGATGCTGTCAGAGCTGGGTGGCAGCTGCAGGCTGAGAAGGGGAACGTGAGGCAGAAATGAGGGGCTCCAGAGGAGGAACAGAAACCACATCGTTCTGCATCTGCTGGCAGTGCCTCACCAGCCAACCTGAATGAGCTGTAATGCACCCATGGATGCTGGGAGGGGAGAAGAGAGGCAATGACACACCTAAAAATCACCTGCTGGGGCTGCCCAGGGTCCAAAAGGGCCAGAGTTTGCCCTCTCCAGAGGGGGCATTTCCAACAGCATGGAATACCCAAGCAGGGACACCCAGCTTGAAGGAAGTTGGGATCTCACCTCTCCTTGCTGTGAGGCTTCCAGGCCAGAGGCTTTCAACAGATGATCCTAATTTTTAAAGGCTACACATGTACAGCTCTTCAGGCTGGTACACAAGCTGCCATGCCCATACTGAAGGAGTCAAAGAGGTGAGAGCAGGTAAGAACACCTGGAGAAGAGATGCTTGGCTTGAATAGAGGAACTTGCCAAGTTAAGAGCTTTCCTCTGATTCTTGCATGGATATCGAGCAACAGGGCTCAGGAAACCACCTCTACCATCACCTGTCTGCCTTGGAAAGGCCACAACACCCCACATACCTCCCAGAAGGAACATCTCTGCTTCTGGGGGAAGATCCCCTACGTGGGAAAGGGTAAAAGCCAATGCCAGGAATCATCACATGGGCTGGTCACACACACAGTGCCAGCTGCTGGGGTGGTGCTTTAGCCCTGAAAAAGGAGGTTCAGAGAGCTTTCCTGCAGCACTCTCTGCTCCTAAGGTCAATGCCAAGGTGGGGGAAGCACAGCACGGAGATGCTGATGTTCCCAAGGGATGTGTCTGTGTAGGAGGAGCCTGCTTTCAGTTCACACATCAGAGGATGGCCTTTTCAAGCAAGATGGGACCTCAGAAAGGAACGAGAGGCAGAAAAGCACGAGCACAGTTGATTAAAGAAATGGAGTACGGTAGATTCCCTAACGTTTCCAAAGCATTGATAAGTCCCAGCACACAGCTGGAGGTACCAGAGGCTGCTGTTCTCATCCTCCACTCCCAAGGGCCCAAAGCTCTGTGGGCACGAGAGCCACAGAACCCTTGGGGCTCATGAATCTCCTCTTCCCTCCCAAGGTTTATTCCAAAGCTTTTTAGCCTCAAACAAGGCTTTTTAGCCCAAGCCACCAGCTCTCTGCTGTGAGGAGAGCTGTGTCTCTTAATGTACCATTTCCTTCCCAGCTCTGCAAACACAGGGAGCCCCGAGCTGCTGCTCTGGATTTCGCCAAGTGCTCCAAGAAGTGTGGCCACAGGCTACATGATGGAAGAAAAAGGGAGGGGGATGATCCTTCCAGTTCCAAAACACAAAAAAATACAAGCACACACATGGGAAAAAAAAAGAAAAAAAAGTGAGTCAGGTTCTAGGGATGACAACAATAAAAATGGCTGGGGACAGAGTGGAATGCCTGCAGCCAGACAGTGAGCTTCCAACTGGGATGGGCTTGGGAATGCTAAGCTTGTGTGGGAGCTGTCAGAGTCCCAGCTGACAGCATGAAGTCCCTGCAGAGGTGACAGCTCTGGCAGACACAGCAAGCAAAGAGCCAAAGAGGGGGAGAAGGGGAGAAATGAGAGAGGAGGCAATGGCAGCTCGATCTCTGCAGGCAGAGCCAGGCCGTGCTCACCGGCATTAAAAAACACAAAGGGAGGCAAGTGGTTAAAGACCAACTTTCAAGCAGCACCCTGGCTGCCCACAGGTAGGGCAGGGCAGGCTGGCAGCTCCCCTGCCTCCCTCCTTCCCTCCTCCAGACCTCCCTGCTGCAGCAGACCTAATTTCATGGGGTTTTTGCACAAGCAGCGGGGTGGAAAATGATCCTCGGGAGGCAGCGCACGGCGGTTCCCCAGATCCCCCCGCAAGGTGAGCAGCCCCAGCCCAGTGCCAGCCCCGCTGGGTCGGTACCTCAGCCAGGAAAGAGGCCACCAATGAGCTTTGCAAAGCACACCCGTGGTGAGGAGGGGGGGGACCTGCACTCCCCCCATCCCCGTCACCCTCCCGGATGCTGACGAGGGAGACAGCGCAGTCCTGCGTGACAGCGTGAAATTAATATGATTTTGGGGGAAGTTGGCAGTGAGTAATGAGCATCTGAAATACCTTGTCCCCACCCCCTCGCCCCCCAGACTCTTTTAACCCTTCAGTTGCTGTCATGGCAGCGGGATCAAAGGGTGGGGAGAACAGGAACTGGGTTAAAGGGAACCAAAGAGGGGTCATGCAGCCCCCCTGACAATTGAATTTGCACAGTAAGTTTTGGCACAGATCCTGCCAGTGCTGCTTGTGGTCAGGGTCAGCCTGTTGAGGTGCTGAGATTGGCATTCCTGGGCTTGGAAAAGTCATCATTGTTGCTTTTCCATGCGAGTTTCCACAAGGAAATTTAAAAAAAAAAATAAAAAAATGGATGGGCTGAAGAGGGACCAAACCTGTCCACCAAACATCCCTGGGCAAGGCCCAGAGACCACCCATGAGGGGGAGAGCCTGATGTGCACAGACCACTGATGGGCAGCAGAACAGAAGCAGAACAGAGGAGGTGGCTTTCCCAGGGTCAGCTTCCCTGGCATCTGGTCAGAAAAAATGTCCCATCTTCAAGGGCAGCTTATGTGAACTCCTGGATGTCTGATAAGGGTCAAGGTCACAACAGCACCTTCCTGAGAGGGCAAGGCTCAGGAGCTTCTTCCTGTGCTTAATTGCACCGAGCTCTCAAATTTAAGGTCTCCTGTCCTCTGCCAGATGCCTGGAAGTGCTCAGGATACTGCTGGGGGAGGAGGGAAGAGAGGTGAGAAGACAGATGGTCATCCTGCTCTGCCTTAGCTTGGTTTCTTCAGGAAAAACAACGTGCAGACAGAACTGCTCCTGGTGCCACCAGCTGCAGAAGCCAACACGGTTCAAAGGCCTTTGGCACAGGGGCTGCCCCAGGGGAGGTGAGAGACTGTGGCAATGGAAGGTCCTTAATTGCAATCATATCCCAAGGCTGAAAACCCACTGGATGAGAAGAGGGGGGAAAGGCTGCAGCAGGCTCGAGGTTAAAAAAAAAAATAATGATGCAAACAGAGATGCAAATAAAGGACACGATGTCATCCTGAGGGGAAAACTGTGATTCATTAGAGGCTTGTTCAGGACCTTCTCGAGAAGTGAGACCGAAAAATACCCACATGCACACGGTAGTGAAAGACAGGAAGGTGGATGGGTCAACAGCACCGTGCAGGAGCTGTAGTTAAGAAATGCAACAGACACATGAATTTTAAGATCAAGAAAATAATCATCTTGATTGCACCTTGACTTAAAGGCTGTGACACAAGCTCAAAAGTTAGTCCAGTGTAACTTCAACACTGTAGATTCTGCAATGGCTGCCACACTCAAAAACAGACTCAGTGGCCAAGGGGCCAGTTTTGAGAGTGAACAAGAACTGGGTACAACATAAGGCAAAAAAAATGATGCTTTTCCTTCCTTATACACAGAGGCACACATACTCTTAACAATTCAGACAAAAGGAGACCTTATAATACTAACAGCATTGAATGGGCTATTTACAGGAGACAGCACAAGGAGGCTTTGGTTTGTTGCTTCCTGGGAGGAGAAGCAGCCCACATGTCTGCACACACATGTGCCAGTGCCACTGGGCACCGAAAAAAGGCAAAAACCCCAAAGCAAACCCCAACTTGAATAAGATATTCCCAAAGCAGCCCCTTCCCCACCTCAGTCCCCCTTCCCTGAGCCCCTTCACACTGATGAACAATGGAATCTGTGTGTAAAACTGAGTTCCTTCAGGAGGTTCAGGTGGGTGCCCTGGCAGGGGCTGGGAGGAAGCAGCCCAGAAACTCCCTTTCATTTGCATTGGGCACCTGGACTGAGCAAGGCAGGCAACTGAAAACTCCTCAGCAGAGGTTTTGGGTGAGCAGAAAAGGGACCTGTGTCTATGGAGTATGTGGAGTGCAGAAGAGGGGGAAAACTATAAACATAAAAATCAAGTATGCAATGAATATTCAAACCAGGGAAAGAGATATGCTGAAAAATCTTCCTTCTGCTCTTGGGAAGAGCCACCTTTTAAAGCAACCTCGCCAAGATAACACAGAGTTAAACATTTCCTTATCTATGTTAAACACCTTTATGATTCAAACTGAAAAACAGCACTGAAAACCTATTTCACTCTCCCCCACCCCATGGCTCGCTTTGGAGAGTGGCCAAATTAAAGTGGCCAGTTACATTTCTGCTCTCTGAATATCAACAGATATTCAGTGTTGGCACTGCTGTGTTTGGGTTTCCAGCACACAAGGAAATGACTTGAAGAAAGACCAAAAAAAAGAAAAAAAAGTTTAATTTATGATCTTTGAGAGAGTAAGGGGAAAAAAAAAAATCAGCCCAGCAGAGCCCTTTATTCCCACCTGGAGCTCTCAGCTTGTGATGCTGGTGCACACATCTGCAAGTTGCTGCCCAGAAAAGCACTTGCATCACCCTATGCAACAGTCCCTGGCACTGCAATTTGGACATGGAAACACAAAAGACTGGTAAATCCTCTGGGCTAAGCCAGGCTTTAAGGATGTACCTGGGCTGGGCTGTGCAGGAGATCCAGGTTGCACACAATCCCAAGGTGTGGAAGAGCAGATGCCAGGGGGTGGTTCAGGGAAGACTTAAATCTTCCAAGAGCCCCAGCAAAGGAGGGAATGGGATGCTAACAGAGACCAAGGGTGGGAAGAGAGCCAAGCTATGCAGTGGGATCACAGGGAAGATCACAGCAGCCCAGCTGCTGCACTGCAGCCAGGACCTGCTGGAAACACCAGCCCTGAGCCTGCTGGAAGGCTGCAGGGAGGAGACAGTGCCAGGGATGCTGCAGAGCAGGGGAAAATGTACCAGTAAAGAAACACCGTGGAACGGTTTGGGTTGGAAGGAACCCTAAAGATCACCTCACTCCAACCTCCTGCCATGGGCAGGGACACCTTCCACTGTCCCAGGTTGCTCCAAACCCTGTCCAACTCAGCCTTGAACACTTCCAGGGATGGTAAGTCCACTACTTCTCTGGGCAACCTGTGCCAGGGCCTCACCACCCTCACAGAGAGGAATTTCTTCCACATATCTTATCTAGACCTGCCCTCCTTCAGCTTCCCCCTTGTCCTGCCACATCAGGCCCTTGTCCAAAGTCCCTCTCCAGCTCTCTTGGAGCCCCTTTAGGTACTGGAAGGGGCTCTAAGGTCTCCTCAGAGCCTTCTGTTCTCCAGGCTGCACAGCCTCACCCCTCTCAGCCTTCCCCTGGAGCAGAGGAGCTCCAGCCCCCTGATCAACTCCTCTGGACTCGCTCCAACAGATCCACACCTCGTGTTCCCCTTGTACAGCAAAAAGCACTAAAAGCAACCAGTGGGGCCAAGCTCTTCAGCCAGGGAGGAGGGAGCCATCAACCAAACAAGAAAACCCATCCAGAGATGCAATTTTTGTAAGAATTTTAAATAACGTGGGCGGACAGGGCCCGCACGGCCTGTGGGTGAGAAGGGCAGAGCCGCCCCGGGGTGCAAAGCTTCACTCCAGAGCAGCATCCTGAGCCCCCCACACCAGACGTGCTCCTCCTCAGACACTCAGCAGCCCAGCACAGACCTTGCATTCTAATGAGAGGCTGGAATCCAGCATTAACACAAGTGCCACGTTGTCTGCGGCATCATCGGACACCGCGAGCGTTTCCGCCTCCTGAGGATGGGCCCTGAACCACCTCACTGATGCTTCTTCCGTGCACACAGCCCTGCAGTGCTCCTGGCATGGGCCTGCACCATGGAAAGCCACCTTTGAAACGGGAACCAGACATTATTATCCCTAAGGATAGACGAAAACAAGGCAGAAGTGCTGCTGGCACAGGAATCCTCCCGTGTGCTGAAGGTGGTTCGGATGCCAACCACCACACCACGAAGTGTCTGTAACCCCTGGCACTCAATGGCCTGGAGAAGGAGCCTGGGAATGGCTTTGGAGATCTCAAAAGGTGGGTCACCTTTTTAAACCACCCATTTGTTTCCTCCCACCCAGCACCAAACCCAGCTCGGAGGCATCATTACTGCTCAAAGGGGGAATGAGACAGTTCTTGCTCCTAATACTGTTTCTGACAGGTTTCCACCTGAACATACACCTCTAGGTGAGACACAACGCTCCACAGTCCTCCCATGTGCTGGCACCAATGTCCTAATTCCCAGGGGAAGCCAGGAAGCTGGGATCCCACACCCTGATGGCTGTATGCAGGGTGCCCACCAATGTCAGCGTCTTCCCCGGGGGCTTTCTGCTTCAACAAGACTCATTTTGGGGCATCCTTTTCATGCCCAGGCTTGCAAGCAGGGTACCCTGGGCTGCCTGTTCCTTCTGCCACCCTATTGCATCAGTAGATCTGTCCTAGGTCAGATGTCTCAGATGTCTCCTGGCTTCTCCCAAATGTCATCCACCGCCTTCACCTTCCCCTGCTGCAGCTGTGCAGCCCCTGTCCTACCCCCAGCAGACCCTTACACCACAGGGAGATGCTCGTGGTGACTTCTGCAGCTCTCCCCACACCCATCTACAACATGGAGGAAAAATTTTAAGCTGCTAAAAGGAAGCAGCAACGGGTTTTTTGAGACGTTTCCAGCACATGAAGGGTTTTAAAAGTGAAAGCATCACTGTTCATCCAGAAATCCTGACAGCACTGGACATCCCAGGGCTGTTTGCATTGAATGTTCTAATTAATTCTGCCCAGCACTTGCTGAACAAACTCACATGTTTATGAAGGGACTAATTTTTTTCCTCCTCTGCCTTTCACTAGCGAAGATTTCCACGGCTTCAACAGGGCACTGTTACTCTGGGAAGGAGAAATTGTCTCCAGTCATGTAGACTCCATTACTGGGAGAAAGGTGTGAACAGCAAGCATGTCTGGCAGAAGGATTCATTATACCACCGTGTCCTTTATAATGGGAAATGAAAAGCCCATTCTGATAACTACACTTTATTATAATAGGTCAGAAGAAGTGAAAGGCATCATCTTATAAAATTAACTTCATAAAGGCTGCCTTTAAAAAAAAATATCTCTGCCACTTTATCCACTGCATCTCCCTTCAGAGATTTTTCCCCTCCTAGAAGAGACACGACTCCAAAGTCTTGTCCCACTGCCTGTCTTCACTTTTACCCTCCATCAGAGGGAATAGATCTGTTTCCTCCCAATCAATCCCAGACACTTGTTTTGCCAGATGCACTAAATGCCACGTCTTTGTCAGGACGCAGAAAATAGTCAGCAAAGGAGTTAAAATTAAAAGAGACACCCACCCCCAAAGGTCTTTGCAAGAAGCAGCGTTACTTTCTTCACAGGAAAGTCAGAATATGGAGATAAATGCACCTGATAACCTGTTCCCTGCCCTGGAATACCTTTCAGTTGCTTTTCTGCTTGCTGCTTCTTTAGTCAAACTGAAGTCCAGTCTCTCAATTGATCATAATTTTGTGATTTAACAGCTTTATGCAAAGTGTTTGACTGCAGTTCCTACAGGTGAAAGGCAAGGGGTGGCCAGAGGGAAGATAAAACACCTTCCACACGCAGTGCTGGCCCCTGATCTCACCCTGAATTTGGAGGGCTACCACAGCTAAGTGGCAGGGGAGGGCTCAAAGTGACAGCCATTGCAAATTTAAGAGAAATTATAGATACAGACCATATGATAACTTCTCAGATCTATTTTACACAGAAAAAAAGAAACAACTCCATCCCCAAAACACACTACCCGAGGTGTAACTCCAACAACTGCATCCTTTGGTGGTGAAGCATCAATGATGCCAAACCCTAAGCAGACTCTTGACTGTATCTACCTCTCAGGTTGCCTTTGGTTGGGTAGGAATCTTTTAAAAAGTCCTTTTCTAAATCTAATCGTTCCCCCTTTGAGGAAAATAAAACATACATCTCCTCAAAATGTTCTACAGGAGCTGCAAAACAGGCTTATTTTTAATATTAATGCAGTTGGTGCAGACAGGGGGAAGGAGGATGGAAGAGGAGGCTCTGAAACAAACAGTTAATTGGAACTTCCAATGAAGGCTGCGTGGATCTAATGTGATAGATTTTTAAAGGAGCCCAATTTTCAGAAATTGCCAGGGCTCCAATCTGTGAAAATGTGGCCTTTCACAGATCTCCAATTCAGCTTGCCACATCTAGAGTTCCTTTTGAAAAAAAAAAAAGAAGAAGAAGAAAAAAAAAAGAGTCTTGCCATAAAAGGCCCACAATTTGGTAGCAAAAATTAGCAGCTTTCATGGGATAGCAATCCCTTTGTCTCTCCTCCCCTAACTATGGCTCTTTGGAAAGAACTAAGGACCATTTATCTTTTGTTATTTTTCCTGGTAGTAAAGATAAGAGTAGAATCCAATAAAGAACAAAAACGGGGGAAAAAAAAACACACCCACAAAAGCTAAATCTTCACACCTAGCCCAGAAGCAGCCCCTATAATTGAACAGCTCTCCCTCTGAAGAAAACAACACCTATAGGGTCTCAGAAAAAAATAATAAATAAATCCAGGAGGGTGCATGAGAGGTCAAAACCTGCAGCAGAACGTGGCAGGACACGATCTGAACCAGCATCACACATCCCAGCAAAGTCTCTGGGGCTGGGGTGGAAGGTGGGCAGCACCTAAGGCTGGTGGAACTAGAAGACATTGATTTGGCAGGCAGAGGACTTGAGCTGTTAACCAGAGAGTCCCTGACTCCCCTACAGAGAAGATTAAACACCACTTTCTCCAGCCCAAGAATTAGAACTCGATATCCTCAAAGTCCAAAATTAAAAAGTTCCTACAGATTGTTGTAGGAACACAAACAACGGGGCAGGGCAAGTCTGAGCACTTAAGTGGTGGGTCCATAAATAAAAATATCAAAAAGTCTAAAGGCAACCAGGACAGGATTCCCTGGACTGCCAGTGCTGAGCAGCACAGGCACAACAGCTTTAAAAATCCACTATTCAAACCACCCAGCTCCCTTGTTTTGCTGTTTCCCAGTGTCATTAACACCTTCTGTGGGGCTGTTTGAAAAGCGACAGAGGGTTCCTTGAAAAAGCTCAAAACATGGAAATATTAATTTGGGGAAATATATCCAACACACTTGTATTATGTATATTTTTGGAAATATGTATTGGCACAATATATGTATTTGGGGTGATATATAGTGTGTACATATCTAGATAGACACATATACTGTGTGTGTATATGTAATATACATATATGTGTGCAAAATAAATATATGCACAAATATATTGTGTCTGTGTGTGTATATATATTTATTTATTAATTTTTCTCCTTCCCAGGCAATTGGAAAAAAATAAAAAAAAAAGCAAGCACAGGAGGAAGCAGGTTGGGGGGACAACATCAGCTGCAGGGCTGGAAAGTGGCCCAGGAGCATGTGAAACAATAGAGAAGATGCTCACCCTGCAAAGCCTCCCACCTCCACGGGCCTGGGGCTGTCACCCTGCATGGCAATGCCTGCTGGAGTGGCCTGGTGGTCCCTTGCTTGTCCCCAGCCTGGTGGTCCCCAGCCAGGCTTTTCTGGGCAGGCTAAGAGTGCCCCCTGCAGCCCTGCCATCCATTCCACTGCCAAGTGACTGTCTGCGATTTTAAATAAATAACTAGCAAAACACAAAATAAGACAGTTAAAAAGCTCCAGAGCAAAGGCACCTGATTTCAAAGCACAGACCAAAGCAGTCCAGGAGGGTGAAGTGCCTGGCAGTGCTCTGCCATGCCTGGTTTTAGCCTCTCTGAAGGGAAGGAGGGATGGCAGGGGTGGATGGAAGGCTGTGTGTGTCTCCCCACAAGCTGTTGTTTTGAGGATAAACCCCCCATCTCTGAATATCCCAGGATAAATGCAGGATGTTCCCACGTCGCTCCAAGACCACTGTCACCAGCACATGCAGCTGGAAGTTGCACATTCCTTACAATATTCATCAGACTGTTCCTCTGCCCCTCCTCTCCACAGCACTGAGGTGCCAGACAAGACAGGAGGAAAAAAAAAAACCACACTAAAAAAACCCCACAGTCTCTTCTGGGCTTGTCTGTCCTTGTGATACACATAAACCTCCCAGCTCCTTGAACTTAACCCAGCACCCCAGAAAGCAAACAGATGCCCCTGGTTTTGTTTGCTCAAGCTTTAGGAAGGTCACCTCTGCAGCCACAGTGCTGGGATTTAAATTAGCAGTGCTGCACGTGGTGAGAAAACTCAGAGCAGTGACTTGGAAGTCCGGGGATTTTGCCTGGACCTGTCAGGGTAGCACTGAAGCAAAAGCATCCAAGCTGCACAGCACAAGGAAGGAAAAGCTTTTGCTGTTTTCCATTCTGCCATCACCCTTTCAGCAATGTGTGTTTAAGAACCAAGTCTTGGTCTGCCTTCGGTGAAAACCCCAGAATTCACCCCAAATCCAGTGTTGCAACACAGAGCTTTCCTTACACCTTGCATGCAAACAGCCTCCCAGCCATGCAGACAAGCCAGGAGAACACCACATGCTAAAAAAGTAGGTGGAATTCCCTGCAGACAGGGAATTGCAGTTTTCCCTAACACAAACAAATCACTGCCAGTGGTTTTCATTGCATGATCTGGGCAGGTTTCAAAGAGTAAAATAATTCCTGAACTCATTCCCACAGCTGTGACAAAACCACCTGCCTCTGCTTAGACAGGTTCACAAAGAGGCCACCTCCTAACACAGCAAGTACTCCACCATGCCCAGCACATCCTTATTTTGCAGATGGGAAAGAGTGATGGGCAGATTTGAACACCAATTCCCCCCAGATTCCTTCTCCAAGCAGAGCAAGGACCATGGCCTGGGACAGTGAGCTAAACATTCTCATCCTGAGAGCAGTAAAGATGGTTTTCTTTTTACCAGGTTTCCCCTGTTTTCCAGGATGCATTACAAGGCAGCAGAAAAGGCTGAGGACATACAGAACACACAGAAAGAAGGCAGGCTGGGATCCCAAAATCCCTGTCCAACACTCGGCATTATCTCTGATGGTTGACAAGGTTATTTCTTGTCAGAGAGAGTATTAAGGGCAGCAAAGTTCCACATCCTTACAGACAAGGGGCAACACCCCACCAAGGGTGGGAGGCACAGGCAGTGGAAGGGAAAGCCAGATGGAAATGCTCCCTTCACGAGGGGATGGAGCTGCACCAACACGTGGGTGAGGCAGGTGCAGGAGGGAGCCAGCCCCACTCAAACCTGGGTGCTCCTCCCCAGGCAGATGTGCTGAGCATCAGGAATGCTGCTGTACAGCCTTCAGGAGAGAGGGAAAAATACTCAAGGCTGGATCATTTACTGGACAGGCACAGGGATCTCCAGGCTCCATGGATATCTGCTGCATGGCTCCAACAGCTCACAGTGGCTCCAGCCACACCACCAGCTTATGGGATCACCACCTCACCAGCAGAATTTCCACACTGGTACCTCTACTGGAATTTCTACACTGTCAAACCATTTGTCTTTACACTCAGTAAAAGGCTTGCTTACTTCCACGAAGACAACAAAACAGCAGTTTTAAAATCCAGTATTTAAAAATCCAGTAACAAAATCCCATATGAAAATCACACCAGCTCAGAGCACCCCACAGACCCGACAGGAAGCATTTTTTTCCCCTACCTGAAGAGCTCCCTGACTTCCCTGACAGTGGCCTGGAAGGGGATGTTTCGGACCAAGATCTTGGAGGTCTTCTGCTTCTTGGCAGTTTGTTTCTTTCGGGAGGGTTTCACAGCAGGCCTGGGGAGGCAACAGCAAGGGCAGGTGAGGACCACGGGGCAGCAAAGCCCCCTTTGCACTGGGGCTCCTTCAGGATTTGGAATGTGGGAAAACGAGGCAGCTGGCTCACACTGAGACCCTCGCTCCTGACAGCGGGAATGTCACACAGCACACCAGGAAGGAAGGAATTTCACTGATTTAAACCCCACACCTGCAAATGAAATAGTCCCTCTTCAACCCCAGTTGTGGTCCTGGACTCGTGTTTTCCACTAACTTTTGTTCTGACAGCAAATCTCGTCCATTCAACTGTCAAAGAGAATGTACTAATTGATATATTTAAAAAAAGTTAGCTTAATGTAAGTCAATTTTGATTCTTTTTCTTCCTGGCTTACAAAACATCAAGTGAAATTTTTGTAACAGAGAATTAATTTTTTTACCTCCAGAATTGTATTGCATTTGGACGAGGTCAGAATTTACCTAACACAAAAGACAGCAGCTTATTTCATAAAGCAAAGCACTTCACATTGAGGGCTGGATACCTGCTGAAGGGATTTTAAAAATCAAAATGGATAAAAATGGTTTATTAAAGAACTGAAATACAAAGTGCAGACAGGGAGCTGTCAGACAGCTTCTGGTCCCCAGGAACCAGATTTTCAAACAAATTTTGACATTTAAGATATACCAGCTCCAGTAGGGTTTCCAAAGTGCCTAAAGGACACTGTTTAGGTGCCAACATTCACCTTCAAACATGTGGATTAATTTTCAATTTTGCATTTAGAATAGTTTGTACTGAATAAAAACTAAGAAGGAAACCCTAAAAATCAAGACTCTAATTTCAAGTAAACTCACCCACAATTAACCATCTCCTCTGCACTTGACTGACCAAAGAGAAGAAGGGAAATCCAAATTTTTTTATCAAGCAAGAAACCTGTTTGCCTTGATTTGATCAGAATTGGCAGCAGAACATAATTCTTAAGCTCTTGTTTTCTCAGAGGAACTAGGGCAAAAGATTTCATTACCTAGAAAATATTTATCTTCAAGAACTTTTTAAGCCCCCTGGAACTTGGGCTATAGTTGGTTTTGCAATGCTGAGCAAAGCAGAGGGTTTAGAGGAACCTTTTCCTTGAGCATGGAAGGAAACTCTGTGCCTGGTTCTCACTCTGAGCTCCTTTCTGGGGTCCCACTACAGCTACTCATCATTTCTTTTTTTCTTTTCAAGCCAAACTGACTCTGAGTAAAGCACAAAGCCTGATGTGTTCAACAGCTGGAGCACCACTGCTCACATCCCTTGTGATGCAGATGCCAGGGAAGAAGGGAAGAACCCACCAAGCATTAGTGCAGCTTAAATATAACCCTGTTACACAAGTGAGACATGAGCTTTACCTGACAGCTCTCTCTGAGAGTTTCACTTCCAGCTTATGGCCATCTACAGAGCAGCCCTAGAAGTTAAAACAAAGAAACAACAGAAAAAAAAATATAGTTAATGTAAATAAAGTAACTGAAAGTCAAAGTCACAACAGCTTCCAGGACATAAGCACAGCATTTCAAATCTTGCTTTTTTTTCCATCTAGTCCTCCCCTTCTCCCAACCAAAGCTTTTCTCTGTTGAACACTGGTCATGCTTCCCATGCCCCAAAACCTTCCAGGGTTCAGCCTCTTTCCTAATCATCCCTGACAGGGCACAAAACATGCAGTGGGCACTACACTGGGAACCTGGAGCCCTGCTGCCCAATCCCTGCCCAAAATACCCATTTTCCTCTCAAAAGGATGGAGCATGTACATTTATCCCAAGACTATCCAGGCTGTGGAATGTGAAATGACCACCTGGTGAAGGGGGGACTCATGGTAACAGTCATTGAACATGCACAGATGAGACAGTAATTCCTTCAGTCTCCAGCTGTCTGGCCCATAATATCCAGGTAGTGTGGACCAAACACTTGGATGTTTTATTTTTATCATTCATTCCTTCAGAGGGCAGGCAAGTCCCGTGCCATGGAGAAGGCAGGAGGAGGTTGGAAGACCCTGAAGTCACAGGCAGAGTCACAGAGGGTAAAGTCAAACTCTGCAGCACTAATTAAATACTAAGCAATGTCTGTTCTCCCTGTGAGGGAGAACCTGGGTCTCTGCCCCTCGGCAAAGGGCACCTTGCAGAAAACCTCATTAAATTTCAAATTCATTACATTTCAATCATTGTACGTTTTCTGCCACCCCCACGTTGGATCAGCACTAGGAAACACTCTTCTGCATGGTCTTGTCCCTTTACAACCCCCCTTCCCTCACAGACCTGGCCCTTCTTACAGGCTTCTCCACCTGCCCAGTGCACCTCATAGCACTGACATCCTCAGCTCCAGTTTGAACTCCAAGGTTCATCCAAGTCCTTGCCCACCACCTCTGCAAAGAATTCCAGGCTGGGAACGCCCGAGCTTACCTGGAGCCGGCGTAAGGCTTTCTGGGCACTCTCTGGCTTCTTGTACTCCACAAATCCAAAGCCCATGGAAAGCAAAGTGCCTGTCAAGAAAGGAGACTTTTTAAGCTACCAGGAAACAGGGATAGTCTAAGATGTAAAAACAAACCAGGAGCAAGTATTGATTGCCAAAACTGGGGGGACAGAAATTTAATACCCCAGGCAAAGGCCAGCCTGCCCATGTCCTGAGGCTCCTCATGAGCACCCCTGGCTGATTTGTTCTGAGAAAGAACAGCTGCTTTTGGTGCTGATGTCAAAAAGGAGATAATCAATGCTGCACACAGAACAGATTTTTTGCTTTGCAACATTTCAGCGCAAAACTTAAAACAAAACACTGAGTCCCACAAAGCAACTGCTGACACAGACAGGAGGAAGTGATCCCGTTATGGAGACACAAATACTCCCTAAACCTGAGTGGGCAGCTGCCACTTCTACAACAAGGGAGAGGACACCAATTCCACCTCCCCCTCCACAGCAAAGGTTTGCATCGCCTGCAGTCACACCAGCACAGGAGCCATAATTAAGGTATGATTAATAACGAGGGAAGGAAAAATCTACAAGTGAAAACATCACACCCAGTTTCCAATTTCACCACCTCAGTGGTATCAGACTGCAGGGATGACCCACAGGGACAGAAGGGGAGCTCTCGGGCAGGTGGTACGAGATCAGCCCAGACTGGGACGTTGCTGTCTGGTCATGAGCACACCAGACACACCAGCAGTACTGAAGAGTTTGCTTTATTTCTTTTTCTTTCACTGGATCCAAGTTTTTAAGTACCCCATGAAAGAGAAGCCCTGTCAAGGCAAAATCTCATAAAGCTTTGCAGCTCCCAGAAAGAAGACACGGCCCTTCCAGCCAGCGCTTGCCTTAATCCAAATTTTCCCTGTCCGACTGCCTGGAAAGTGAGAGCAGTCAATGCAAGAGCACAGCCACTTGTCCCTGCAGCCTGTGGGGTCCAGGGCTGGCAGGCAGAAGGCAAAGGAAGCCCACTCAGCCCAGCACTCAGCCAGACACCCTCGAGGATCCCGGCCCTTCCTGCGGATAACGCGCCGCGCGCAGTTAAATCGTGGCGGGGCACCGGTTCCTTTCAACCTGCATCCTGCTCTCTTCTGTGCTTCTGAAGGAGTCTGCCTTCTCTATCTCAAGATCTCAAGAGAAGGCCAATTGAGCTTAACCTCCTAGACCGAACCCCGGGGTATGTTTGGTTGCTGCTTTCAGCCATTTCAGCAGCAACACTTCTAGAGGCACTAAGGATTTTGCCAAGGAGAACACAAATGCTCAGCCAGATGAATGCTAAAGCAATGCCACACCTGAGCCCTCAGCAACCAGCCAAGGGAAGGAACTGAACAGCAACATCTAGAGTACCTGCTTTGTCTTTCTTCTTGGATATTGTGCAGCTCTTCAGGGCTCCCACTTTGGAGAATGTCTGCAAGGAATTTGGACACGTGATTCAGTTCCCTTTGTCACAGGCTTGCAGCTCAACTTGAGTGACAACGTGCCCCTCTTCCACAGCAGCACACACTCACAGGCCCACCTCCCCCAGCACACACCTGACAAGCAGTCACTGCAGCTCAGTCTTTCTTACAAAATTATTTCTGTAAAAATATACACACACACTAAAAGATTGTTAAAGAAATCACAATGTGTTCCCATAAATCATCTACACTCCTTGGAAACAGTGCAGAGATCTGAGATGGCACTGGAGCAACACTGTGGATTACAAGATGCCCTCAGACACCTTAGGGGTGGGTGACTTCTGTGATGCCCCCAAAAATTCACCTCTTTCCAAAGATAAACTATTTTTTTGACTTCTTTGTAAAACTACAGCCAGAAGGTAAAAAAAGAAGAGGGGACAAGCCCCAGTCCTCCTCTGAACATTCACATTTGTCCCCAGACCCAAATGGACCAGGGTCTCTACACAGTCTCACAGTCCCAAGGCAGAGGAACACAGGTCCAGGATGGACTGACACTGCTCCAGCATTCTTGGGCCATGGAATGTGGCATTTTACACAGCTACAAAAACTAGCAGAGCTGAGAATTCCCAGCTGCTTTTCCCTATTCTGCTATTAGCATTCCACATGGCTTTAGTAATGCTACACTCTCTCCCAAGTGCTTTGCTGAGGCAAAGCAGCACAGACAGCTCAATGGCAGGAGAAGCTGAGATGAAAAGCACATCTCTGAAACCATCCTTTATTTATTCATTGCCTTCACACACAAAGCAGTATGAGGAAAATGCCTATCCCAAGGAGAAGCATTACAGAAAGCATGGGAAATGAGGAGTCTTAAAAGATTTTCTACTGCCTCCACCTGTCCCAAGGTGGAATTAAACCCCATCAAAACAGTTTCAGATACATTTGTCTTAACTGATGCCTGAAACCCCAAAGTGGATATTCCCAGTCCCAGTGTAATAATGTTTTCTCATCTCCCACTGCAATTTAACTGCTTTAAACCCTATATCCCCATGGCTCACCTCCTTCAGCGTGTCTTCTGTGGTGGCAAAGTTGAGGTTTTTGATGAACAAGGTACACCCAGGAACGTTTTCTTCTTCCTCCTCCTCCTCTTCTTCCTCTTCTTCTTCCTGTGCCGCTGCTTCCCCTGAGTCCTTTAGAGCTTCACCTGAAACAAAAAGGATAAACCAAACTTTGTAAGATGAAACAAGGTCAAACTTAGGGGGGAGCTTGCCCACTCAAATTCTGGGAGAGCTCCTGGAATGGGGAGAAAGAAGGGAAGATCATGTCCTTGCAGTGGGAAATCACCCAGACAAAGCATATATTGTGGCCTGACATGAGCAGGGAAACACTGCAGGGACCCACAGCCTGTCAACAGCAAGTTGGACAAAGTTCTTACCTGGTACCAGCCCTGCTTCATCCTCCTTTTCCAGAACCTCAGTCTTTTTTTTCTGAGGGGCTGGGCTTAAAAAGACACCCATTGGAGCCCATTCCAGATACAACGGCACAGAATGAAACTGTGAAGAGAAGACAGGAAAGAAATGAAGACTGAAGGGCAAGGCCTGAAGAAAAACCTCTGCTCTCAGTCTCATCTTCATCTCGCTCTGTAATGGAAAACACCAGTGGAAAAGCTGAGTAGCTTTTCTAGCTGGTTAAATTCTTTCACAAAAGGATCCAGCCTCACGCAGGACCACCGTCTACCATGTATTACACTCCTGTGTTGTGAAAGGGAAAAGAAACCTCCTAATTATGTCACAGCCCCCTCCTCCAGCCATCCTCTGCAGGCTGAACCCTATTTCTGAACCCTCTTTAGCCACTGCTGCACAAGGATGCATCAGGCAACTCCCCAAATCCGAGGGACAGAGGGTAACAGCAGCGGCTCTGGGACAACTCGCTTCCCTCAGAACTCCCGCCCCCAGGCACTCCCTCCTGCAGCTTCCCAAGCAGCCACGATCCACACTCTCCAGGCAGCTGCCTCACCTTGGAGTAGGCCAGCCTGGTGAACGCCTGCTTGGCCTCTGTTGGCTCCAGGAACTCCACGATGGCCGTGATTCCCCCCTCTGGCAGCAGCACCCGGCCCAGGCTGCCGTGCTGGCCGAACACGTCCTCCAGCTCCGCCGCGCTCGTGCTGGCAGGGAGGTTCTTCACCAGGATCACCGTCTTGCTCCGCTCCCCAGCAGCCTGGCAGGTTCGGTGGGGAAAGAAAGGGAAGGTGGGATTTAAAACTGCAGACTCTGACAACTGCCTAACTGAAGATTTCAGATCCAACACGCCGTGCTCTCTCGCTCCACACAGCCCCTTTCCAGGGTCCAAGAGGGCCCAACGGCCATTTAGAAAACACTTCCTGTAAGATCCACACCCCAGTACAACCTCCCTGTTCCACAAATGCTCGTGTGTGGAGGTTTCAGCTCCAGATCCACCCTGATATGGACACAGGACTCCTTCCCTGACCATACTAAAGCCATCACATTATGGATTTCAACCATCCCGAGGGCAGCTGCATTTTCAAATGGATGTAACATTTCCTAAGGGTTCAATCCTGCAAGATGGTGAGGATTTAATTACCGGTTTCAGAGAGAGATGAGGACACCAGGACTAGAGGAGGTAGGTCCACAGTGCTGCCTCCAGCTGAGCATCTCACCTGACTGAAGGAATCCAGGCTGACTCCGTTTTCAATGAGGAACCGGCGAATTTCCTGGACCAGCTCGGTTTCTCCCAGAGCAACTCTCACTGCCACGCTGTCTTTACTCTCCTGCAGGCAAGAATGTCAGTCACCTGCTGTTCCTGCTGCTCCAAGAAGCAGATGTAAAGGAAATGTGGCAGAAAGCTTAAAGGTAAAATGCTCCAGCTCCTCTGAAGCTGCTGGAAGTTTTGCTGTTGGAATCGGAACACTTCCCAAAGCAAAACAAAGTTTCCAGGAAGGAACTGAGCTTTCAGGTGTAAATTCCCATCAATTGCTGGTTATGTAGAAATACAAAATTCAGGCACAGAAAAGCAGAGTGGGAAAGAGGGCTGGGACTGTCACTGTCCTAGTGACAAAGGGATTGATGGGCTCAGATCCCACAGAGGTGCTACAGCATCACAGACCTCTCAGCCTCACAGAAGCACAGGGGCTTTAGGAGAGACCAGGACACAAGGAAACAGGTAGGAAAGGGATCTCCCACCCCAGCTGATGAGAACCCAACTCACAGGATCCAGCACTTGGCTTTTGGAAGCGTTGTACTTCTGAGCCATGGCATCAGCCACAGCGTTGGTCCCCACAAACAGCGTGTTCCAGTTGTGAGAGCTGCAGAGACAAACAAGGGCCAGGTTCAGTCATACGGCCCCTTCTTCCACTGAGGGCTCTCTAGTTCATACTCCTGGGAAAAAACAGCTTTGAATGCCACCACGAGCAGCCAGAATGAAGAGTCAGAGAGAAGGTAGGGTGGAATATCCTTAGAGAACTGGATGAGGGAGAAATGTCTCGAGGGCAAACAGAAAGGCAGCAGTGCAGACAGCTGAGCTCTTCTTCCCTAGACCTCACTGGTCACAGCTCTGCAGCTATAGCTGAGAGTTCAGGTGTTGGTTCAGAGGAACACACTTTCCAACTGTTTTCCTAAAACCACAAAGCCCACGCAAGCAAGGTTGTATCTCTTTCCCTTTAAATCAGAAAGTATTGGCCACTTCTTTCAAACTACTTTGTCACACAGCAAGATAAAGTTCCTACAAGTTTTAGAAATACAGGTGGCCAAGTAGAGGAGAAAGACCCAACTGATCTGAAACCATCAACCTGAAGAATTACAACTTTTATTAGACACCAGAGAAATAAACTCATACACAAAGCCATTCAAACCCCTGTTTTTCTCAATTTCTGCTGCTCACTGAACTACTTGAACAAAGGACTCACGTGGGTAAGAGACAAAGGAAACAGAGCTGCACAGCAAATGCTTTATTGACTTTGGGAATCTATACAGCCCTGCAAAGCCCCCACATGCATTTCTGCCACTTGGGAATCTGGCAGGTTGTGTTGTACCTGGCACTGTTGGCTTTGTCCTTGGCCTCTTTGCGCTTTTTGTAGGAGGAAGATTCTTCTGCATCCCCATCTTCAATTTTCTCCTTTTTGATCGTGGATGGTAAAAGATGCATCATCCTGCCCTAGAAGACAGGAAGAAGAAGTCCAGCAGCTTTGAAATAACCCAGAGAAGTCCACGAGCTAAGTGGAGTGGAGGAAATTTTCTGGCACCTTTGCTAGTCAAACAGCCAAGGTGGAAGGAGGGAACTTTCCTTCCCAAAGGAGACACGGCTGCAAGTCAGAGAGGCCATATAAGAGACAGACTTGGAGCTCTTTCCCCACCTCTACCAGGATTTTGGTGCCTGCAAGGCTGTTCAAACCAAGCTACTCTACCAAAAGCACCTGTGTTCCCAAACAGCACAGCAGAAGAGACTCAATCTGTGCAGCAAAGCACAGAAGGAAACTCTTGGCCGTGTTAGTAACAAACATTCCCAGCAGCTGCAGCCCAACAGCACAGGAAAACCATCAGTTGTGTACCTGGAACACCTGCCCATCCAATTCTGCAAAGGCCTTCACCGCGTGCTCGGGAATCATGTAGGTGATGAAAGCAAATCCTTTGGGCTTCTTGGTCAGTCTGTCAATAGGGAAATGGATCTCCGAGAGGGGCCCTGCAGGGGGAAAGGCTTTATGGTGAGAGATGTCCCTGAACGGCCACCACACAGGATCCCAGAATCATTTAGGATGGAAAAGAGCTCTGAGATCACTGAGTCCAACCTGAGACCAACTTCCACCTTGTCAACTAGATCATGGCACTAAATGTCATGTCCAGTTGGTTCTTGAACACCTCCAAGGATGGTGACTCCACCAGCTCCCTGGGCAGCCCCTTATGATGTTTAACAGTGCTTTCTGTGAACCCTGATGTCCTATCTGAACCTCTGAAGGGGATGGGAAGGGTTACACTTTGAACTGGCATCTCCCAGACACAGCCAGGGATGAGGGAGCCAGGGAGGGCAGAGCAGCTCTGGATATTGCACAGGGTGTGTGGTGAGCCACCAACCTGAGCCAGGAGCTGCAGGCTGACAAGGTGGGCCCAACAAAAGCACCCCAAGTCTGGCTGTGCACCACGTGGCAGCTCCCAGGGCTCTGACACATGACACAAACCAGGCAAGCTCTGAGCAGCTGCATTTATCTTCAGTCTTAGTCCTTCCACAACCTAACCCTCTCTGCCCCCAGGACACTCAAACGCAAAGAAAGCCTTAAATCTGTTTAAATCCGAGGTAGAAAAGGGAAACTCCAAGCTTCCACCTGCCATTCCAAAAAAACTTGGGGTGTATCTCAGAGATTCCCCTCTTACCTGCAGCATCTATAAGTCTCCTGCCAAGCAAACCCCACCACACCAGGCAATAAAGGTGATGAGAGCTGGGCCATATTCAAGAGATGTGGGACATGGAGCTTTGTCCATTCACACCCAGCACAAAAACCTCTGTGTTTACAAAGGAAAGATGTTGCTCTGCAAGTCTCAGTCCCAGGGCAAACACTCACCATACTTTGAAAAGATCTTCTCCAAGTCCTCCTCGGTGCTCGTAAAGGGAAGATTCCTGACAAAGAGTCTCCCTGATTCAGACAAGTCCTCTTCCTCCTCATCATCCCTCAGCCTTCTCTGCCATGGCTGGTTAGTGGGTTTTGCTGGAACAGTTTCTTTTGGGGTGTTCCTGCATCGGGAAACCTCAACACATCGTCCACCTGAGCCACAACCACACACAGAGGCACGTTAGGTGCTTCCCAAGGCCATGGGCAATCAGCATCAAGGCACAAAGAGCCCAGGGTTACAGCAGTGACACAAGCAATTACAATCCCAATCCCACAAGCAATTACAATCCCAATCCCACAAGCAATTACAATCCCAATCCCACTCCCACAAACTCTGAGCAGGACTCTGCCTGATTTAAAAAAAAAAAATAAATAAAAAGAGGTGGTGGGGGCTACAAGAGATCAGTCCTCATAAAAATCTGTTTATCAACAACTCCTCAGTCTCCCTTCCTTTCAGGGAGCTCCAGCCCCTCTGCCTGTGCCAGCCAGGCTCCCGAGCAGCTGCTCCCATTCTGCACGTGGGTTTTGCAAACGTAATTTCAGGAGTTCCACTAAGGCCAGGCACAGGTCTCAAGCACAGGCTTACAGAACTGTTTGTACAGATCCCAATCAGACTGAAACAACATCACTTTCATCCCAGGAACAAGATACACCTCGAGCACAGGACAAAACACGAGGGCCCAAGAGGAACACGCACAGTTCAGTCACTTCGTCCTGACACGGCACCGGGTTTATCCCGTGTGGGCTGAGCAGAGGAACCACCCCCACCATCTGCCTGGGAAAAACTAAACAACAGGAGATACTCCTACAGTGAACACTCCAGCAGCTGAGCACCCTGCCAGTGGCATCAGCCAGAACAAGGAGGAACAAACAGCCCTTACCCATGTATTCTTTTTTTCTCTTCAAGGCCCTCTGCACTTCTGCTTCACTCTTCAAGTCAACAAAGATGTAACCTTGGAGGGAGGAAACGTTCAGCTGAGCATCATGTGGGGAACATACAGCCACTAATTGGCTAATTAAGGGTGAATTGGGCTTTCTCTAATATAGATTCCTATAGATAAAGCATTCAGCTCCCATTAAAGTTTCGATCCAGCCTGAAAACGGCCACGTCCGACTGGAAGGCCGCCTTTAAAAAGCTTATTCTCTACATACAAATCAAAGAAGCCCAACTTAACAGCTGAAGGAGGCTTTTACAGGTATCTACAGGAGGAAATAAAAGGTGTATTTGTTTTTAGGCTATTAAAGGAAAAGAGCACATAGCAAAGCTCCCTGACAACTCCAAGAACCTGCTCCAAACTCTTTCACAGGCACCTCCAGCAGTCACAGCCTGTCAGGAGACCCACCTTGGCTAAAGGCTGCCCTGCAGCCCATAAACACAGGTCAGCACAGTCCCTGGGTGCTGCTGCAGCTATCCCAGGGGAACAGGCCTTTCCTTGGCATGGTTTGGGATTTTTAGGAAAATTCTGGAGGCAGATCCTGCAGCTACTCCTAAGGGAGCACAGCCAACATTGCTCTGCCCCAGGCACCCTAAGGACAGCAAGTAGGGCAGGAGAGCTGCAAAGTCACAGAAAGGTCTGGAATAATCAGGACACAAGCCAGTGCTTTGAAACTGCAAATAAAAAGAGCAGATAAAAAGGACTGAGAGGTCCCCTAACTCACAGGTCCACTCCCCCCTTCCACACATAGACATTACCTGAATTTTTCCCCTGGGTGTTTTTTCCTATCCTAACTGCCACTGGCTTCAGAGGCAAGAAGAAATCACGGATCTTTTCCTGCAGGAAGAATTAAAATTGTCTGAATAAGTTTTCAGCTGCAGGAAGCAGCAAGTTGCAGACTTAGGTTTTTATATCCAGCATAAAAAACACCCCGCGCAACAAAACGTCCCTGCACAAAGCCAGTTCTAAAGTTTCCCTGACTGCCCACACAACCCTCAAAACTGCTCCATAAGTGAAAAGTCTCTGCAAAGACCATGTTGAGAACCCCCTCTGGAGCCTCCATCCCCAGCTGGGTAACAAAACTTGCCTCAGTGATGTTCGAGGGGGCACCGCGAAGTTTCACTGTGAACGGGGTGCTGGCTTCTGCTGAGCTGCCTTGGTTCTGCACACAAGGATGGGGAAAAGAAAGGAAAAAAAAAGCTGAACGAAAGAAGAAAAAATCACAGCACAACAAGCTGGTCTTGTCCAACAAACAGGAGGCTGAAGAGTGGGAGGGGATATCGAGAGATTCTCATCACCACAACAGCCTGGGGGGCAGGTTGGGAGGCTGGGACAGTCACACCCCATCACTGACCCTGAGTTCTGCAGGACAGCATTTTATGCACACAGGGATGGACACAGGGAAAAACAGGAAAGCCTCTGAAAAGAGGCACTAGCAGCACTTGTTTGGAAGGCTGATTTTTAGGAATTCATTCCTAAGAGATTTTTTTAATGGCTCTCACCCAGTGAGCCAAAGCAGCTGGTACCTAGAGGGTCCTGCAGCCTTCACAGGCCTTCAGCTCACCCCTGGAGAGACTGACAGACACATACTACCCATAAAGCTCCTGCTTTAGAGAAGACAAAAGTCTAATTCAGCTGTACCTCTACTGTAGATCCTTTTTTCTTCTTCTTCTCCACTGGTGTCTCTTGCTGTGTGTTTTGGGCTTTTACCTTCCCCTTTTTATCTGTGCAGGTGCCAATGGTTTCTGCAATGCCTGAATCCTCCTCAGTCTCACTTTCCTCTTCCACCTCCTCCTCAGTATCTGTTTCTTCCTCTGTACTGGATGAGGAGGAAGAATCCTTCACCACTTTAGATTTCAGGTACTCCATATCTGAGAGGTCTTTGCTGTTAGCTGCCTTCTTCCCTCCTTTCTTTGCTGCTGGGGAGGAGAGACCACAGAAGTTTTGCACACAGATGCTGCTGCTCTTTCCTCAGCCAGAGAAAAGCTGAGAACTGGCACAATCATGACAATCCCCTTCCTCTACCCTTTCCATGGGAATGACAGGCTGGAGAACAGCAGAGCAATTTTATCTCAGCACTTCCAGGCTGACAATTTGTTTTTCAAAGCAACAGTTCATGTATAAAACAAATTAGAGAGGAGATGGAGGAACTCCATGACAAGGGATTTTGTCACAATTTTAACTAAATACTCCAAGCAGACCACAGAGAAGGTTTTAAAATGTTCAGTTTAGTTTTGCAAGGAGAAGGACGGAGGAAGTTGTTCCTCCAAAACACCCCTCCACCCCTTGCCAAGTCACACCTACACCTGAGTTACCCAAAGGGAGAAGAGGAGCAGGGAAAATGCTGTTCATTCCAACGGAACAGCATAAGGAAATACCATGTAGGGAGGGAGAAAGGCTCCAAAACCACACCCATCACTGCTCTAGGGACACTGGATTCTAAAAGACATACACTAGACTGCAGCCCAGACTTCCCAGTCTTCTAAGTTAACCCCCTACTCCAGTTTTCCTTTCAGGATCCAAGATACTGAACTCTGTCCCTTCCCATCAACTCCAACAGGGCCCAAGCACACACCATTTCCAGAAATATGCAATCAAAGGCAGACTAGATAGGTTCACAGACAGGTTATTAAATAAACAGAAACCACATCCAGCTCTGGAAATCCCAGGGATGAAAGTAGCTGCAGGACAGGAGAGCATTTAAGGGAAAGGTGCAGACTTTTTGCCCCGTTCTCTTCCCTAACACTGCCCTGAGGACCCAGGGGTAGGCACAGATGCTTAATATCAGAAAATATCAGAAACTGCATTTCCCACATTTCCCCAAATTTGGGAAAACAACCATACATCCACAGCACACAGAATGAGCACCATGCTTGAGGAACCACCTTCCTTGTTACAGTGTCTCTGATTTGGGTCCTGTCAGCACCTCTGCCCTCACAGTCACCACGACCAACACAAGTGACAGTTCCTTTTGGTACCTTTAGTTTCCTCCTCATCTTCAGAGGGCTCATCCCCATCCTCACTCAGCTCCTCAGACTCATCTGAATCAAAGTTGAGATAATCAGCTGCTGCTGTTGGTTTGCTCTTCTTGGGCTCCTCTGGCAAAGTGTCATTAGACCAAGTGGCCACCTGAGACCGTTTCTGGTGAACCAGCAAGAACTCCTGGAATTTTTTATCTTCTTCCAGCTGTTAAAAAAGAAACCAAGCAGATAAGCTGTGAAGACAGACACAGGAAAGCTAACAGTGAGTTTGAAATAAAGATATCCCCTCATTTCCAGCAAAGTAAAACCAAAAATCCCTTAAGGAGAGCTCAATTTACACTGACAAGGTGAGCCCTTAAAGTGATTCAAGTCTTCATGAGATCTCTCATTCCTACTCTTTTTTTTATAATTAATTTTTTTAGAAAGTACTTTAAAAAAGAAAATGAAACATAAAAAAGAGCAAAAAAATGTGGAATTTAAATGTGAAAAATCTTGCACATGGTTAAAACTCAGAAATGTTGAAACAGGGTT
Source organism: Lepidothrix coronata (assembly GCF_001604755.1). Classification (NCBI taxonomy): domain Eukaryota; kingdom Metazoa; phylum Chordata; class Aves; order Passeriformes; family Pipridae; genus Lepidothrix; species Lepidothrix coronata. Next base: position 474,758 of record NW_016690369.1, read on the forward strand.
GTCCTGGATGCAGAGTGTGGTCACATGGGAGTAGCTGACAATTAAAAGACTGGACCCCAGTGTTGGGGCTGTTAAAATGAGGGCTTGTTGCAGTGGAATTGGACTGTCACAGCCTGAATTAATAGCATGGGAAGGAGTACAGAAAGGAACTATTTAACTCTTGCTGTTAACAGAAGCAAGAATGTAGGGACTGCAATTCAACCTCAGCTCACCTCCTTCAGGTTATCCGTGGGATCTTTCTTCTTTTTATCCTTGGGGAAAAAAAATTAGAAAGGCTTATTAGAAGCACAGCCAATTTCAGGGAACATAATGGTCCAGGGAACAGAGATGCCAAGGCAGAAAATCCCAGAACCAGGACTCCAACATCCACTGTCCCAGCTGTTCTGTCCCCTTCTCCACACACCAGGCCAACCTTCTCTCTGCCACACCACTGACACACATCAGAGCCTCAAGGGATCAGGTAAGACTCACTTTCTTTGTGGCTGCAGGAGCTGCACTTGCCACAGGCTTCTCTGTTTGTTTTTCTGAGGCAGGAACCTTCTGAGAGTGTTTGCTCCACGCTTTGGGTTTTGAAGGGTCACCAAAAGACTTGCATAACTCCACCTGGAAAGAATCAGATCTCTAATTAAACACATGTTCAAGAGTCTGCTTCTGTACCTGCTGGATAACTTCACTCAAGAATCTTCATTGCAACCCTAAAGGGATGGAGGGTGTGTGCAGGAGAACAGGTAACTTCATACAGATGTTCATTTTAAAAGCACAGAGCTACATGTTCAATCATGGGAAACAATCTAACATGGGAAACACTTTGTTTTGCTCATTTAAGCTGAGTCATATCATCATATAATCCTGGAATGGTTTGGGTTGGAAGGGACCTTAAAGTTCATGTTCTTCCAGGGACATGTTCCACTAGACCAGGTTGCTCCAAGCCCCATCCAACCTGGCCTCGGACACTTCCAGGGATGGGGCAGACAGAGCTTCTCTGGGAAACCTGTGCCAGGGCCTTCTCACCCTCACAGGGAAGAATTTCTGCCTAATACCTAATCTAAACCTGCCCTCCTTCAATTTGAAGCCATTCCCCCTTGTCCTGTAACTACAGCTCCTGATGCAAGTCAAGTCAAATAAGTTATCCTGTATCATTCTCTATCCAGAACAGCAAGATTTGAAACGAAAAAATGAGCTGAAATTCAAGATTTCGGATTATGACAGCTCACAATCTGACTGTGCTGCTCCAACCAGCCCTGAAATCACTGCTGTGCACAACCACAGCCCAGCTGAACCCAGCACCTGCTGAGACTCCAGCAATGAGAGCTGGCACCAGGCTTTGCTGCTTTACTGCAGAGACCTTCAGGCTTTCCTGACCCCAGCTATTCACCCCTAAGACCCCCAAAATCTTCAACACCAAACCTTCTTAAAAATCCCAAGGAGATAATTTTTCAGCACCAACTCACCGTGATCCTGGAAGTGTCTATGAAGCTTTTGTTGAAATGCTTCAGGGCCGTTTGAGCTTCATCTTCAGACCTGTAGCCAATGAAGCCAAATTTCCTGAACTTGCCATCCTTGGTGAACTTCAAGCAACAGTCAGTCAGCGTTCCAAAGGCAGCAAACAGTTTCCTGAAGCGATCCTCCTTCATCTGGGAAAGAGGAAGGACAACGTGAAGGGAAGTCAGCCATGGAATGCAAATACAGAGATGCTTTGTGGACAAGTCCAAAACAAAAGGTTCTCTATCAAAGGGCTTCTGAAGGGCTGTAGGAACCACACAGTGGAAACCAAATCCCTTCACCCCTCCATGAATCCCCTCCACGGACAGAGAGGGAACACGGTGGGATCCTGTGGAGGACCTGACTGGGGCAGAGCAGCACAGTGGGCACCTGTACCCACCTCCCAGACACCGAGGGAAGGGCAATGGCCACAACAAGCTCTGTTCCCTCACCCCGAGGGGCTGCCAGCTCCCCTGCCCTGGGGCACCTCCACACGCTGCTTCCAGCCCCCCAGGGCACCTCCCTGACCACTCCAGGAGCTCTCCCTGCCCAACGTCCCCCACTATCCTACCCCCGAGGGAATCCCCACGCTCTCCCAGGAAGACCCCCGTCCCAGTACATCTTCACAATCTCTTATGCCCTCAGAGCCCCATCTGCCAGGACATCTCGCTGCTCCCCCATCAAAACATCTTCCTCTCTCCAACCCGAATCAAGAACTTTCCCTGCCGGGTGTGTGTGTGTGTGTGTGTCTTCCCGCTCACCCCCGTCCCCACCACACCGCGGGACTCCCTCCCCTCCTGGTGCCTCTCCCTGACCGGGAACCTCCCCGTGCACCCCCTTCCCCTCCCGGTGCCTTTCCCTGCCCTCCCATCCGCCTGCCCCCGGCGCGTCGTCCCCTCAGACCCGTCTGTACACCCGCCACACCCCTTCCACCGGCCCTTTCCGCAGCCGCACGGCGGTCTCACCCCATTGGGGAGGTTCTTCACGATAAGCCGCGACATGTCAGCGACAGGACCCGCGAGGAGGGGAGCCCGGAGCACTCGGAGCCGCCGCTCTCAGCGCCGCGCACGCCGCGCCACGGGCGCCGCCATGTTCCCAGCGGGTCACGTGGGCCGGGGGGGCGGCGGGACCCGGATGTTGGTCCTTAGCAACGGCCCCTTAGCAACGGGGCCCTGCGGGTGGCAAGGGGAGCGTCACTGGGGCACCGGGGGACAGCGACAGGCGGCGAGGGGGGGAATAGGGGGAGAATCCCTCTGATCACCCCCGGGTTTCCCCGAGGTGCGCGGCTGCGGTCCCCCGGCCTGTCTGCGCTGCTCGGCGGGGCCGCAGGAGGGAGCTCGGCGCCCGCCGGTCCCGGCTCCGGGCGGCCACGGAGCCGAATTCCCACCGGAGCTGTTGGGCTTGAGCGAGGGGAAGCCGCAGTCCCCCGCTGCTCTAAAAGCCACGAAGGAGCGAGGAGGGAAGGGGGACGGAGGGTCTGGACCAGAGAAGCCGTGGCTGCCCCATCCCTGGAAGTGCCCAAGGCCAGGTTGGACGGGGCTTGGAGCAACCTGGTCTATGGAAGGTGGCCCTGCCCATGGCAGGGAGTGGAATGAAATGAGCTGTAAGGTCGCTGCAATACCGAACCATTCTGTGATTCTAAGAGAAAACAATTTCCCTCCAAGCAACAGCTGAATAACCTCACGGCCAGGAGATGTGTTGTCCCACGGACAAAAGAGGGCAAAAATCATGGGGAATAAAAAAATCCCTTGAGGGTTATTAAACACTGTGGGTCCTTTTCTACCTAAACATCCAACTACAACTTCCTCATGAGGAGCAGTAGAGGAGCAGCACTGATCTCTGCTCTCTGTGAGCAGGGACAGGACCCAGGAACAGCTGGAGCTGTGTCAGGGGAGGTTTAATTTGGATTTCAGGAAAGGGTTCTTCTCCCAGAGGTTGGTTGGGCACTGACCAGGCTCCCCAGGGCAGTGGGCATGAGCTGTCAGAGCTGCCAGAGCTCAAGGAGTGTTTGGACAGGGTGAGATTTTTGGGGTGTCTGTGCAGGGCCAGGAGTTGGACTGGATGATCCTTGTGGGTCCCTTCCAACTCAGAATATTCTGATTCCATGATCCATTGCTGGAGGGTGAGCATACCTTGGGGAAGCAGGACTGTTCACCTTCAAACATCCCCTCCTGCTCACAGCCCCTCAGCCCAGCTCTGCCCATCTTACACAAGGCACTACAAGTAACCTGGACCCAAAATTTGACTTTACACCTTTATTCCCAGAGGAAGATCCTCAGGGCATCTCTCAGCTCCAGCACAGACCTCACTGTTTCCCTGCCCAGTTTGGCTCCACACTGGAGTTACCCCAGGGATGGAGATGCCTCTGCCCAGATCAAGCCCCCCCAGCATGGAGCTTTTCCACTCCCCCCATGCCATGTCCTAATGCCACTTTGAGTCCAGTTCAGCTGGCTGAGCCTATCCCAAAGGCTCAGAGCATCAGGGAACACAGGGCAGAGAGCTCTCTGGGGGAGACAGCCCTGACCCAGCCACGCCACTGCTACATCCCAGTGTCCTGGTGGGACTGGAATGTAGGATGGTTAACTGGAGACTCCAGCCTGAGCCAATGCTCTCTCCTCAGGAGAGCAGCAAGGAAAACACTTGCATTTATTTTCCAGGTAGGAAGAGCAGGGACAATGGCCAGGCTCAGTGCATGGGAAGCAGGAGAGGGTGGGATGGTGCTGGGAATGTCATCTGGTGCCCTGCTCAAAGGGAAAGCACTCAGCACAAACCCATCTGCTCCCACAGCCCCAACTGGGGGCTCCCAGGGGGCTCCTGTGCCCCTTCACCTGCCCTTCAAAGGGGTCTCTGTGAGGTGTCACAGCACAGGGACACAGCTCCCTCCTCTCCCTCCCCCCTGTGCCCTCTGCTCCTGCCTCGTCCTTGGCCGGGCTGTCAGGGATGTCACTTGGGATGAAGGCTGGCACTGACAGGACACTCTCACCATCACTAACGCTTCCAGACCTTGCCCTTGTCATCCCTGTCCTCTCCAAGACACTTGTCCCCCTCTCTCCCTCCCCATCTCCTCCTCACCTGCTGTGTGCAGCCAGCAGCAGTGCCCAGCTCCTGCCCACGCTGGAGACAGCACTGACCTTGTCTGTTCCTGCTCCTGCCCAGCACTGCCAGGACAGGGATTGATCCTGGCTGTGTCCATCCGTCCTGCTTCCCATGAGTCCTCAGCCACAGCTGCACTTCAGGCTGCAATTTCCCTCCTAATGTGGAAATTTTCTACAACTGGGGATGATTTGCCCCAGGTGAGAGCCTGGCACAGTGCTCAACTGCTGCAGCTGTGATCCCTAAGGATGCCTGGGATCAGAAAGAGCCAGTTCTCCTGGGAAGCTTGGGAGAGCAGTGCCTAACTGAACCAGGCACCAGGACTCATGATCCCAACAGGAAAACCTCAGTGTCCATGCAGGGACATGGGTTTTGCAAAGTCCATGGAGATGCTCAGCTTTACTAATCTCACTTCTTTGAAAAGAACAAATTTATCCCTCCCTGGATGCAAAGATTCAGTACAGAAGCACAAGCTTTACACACACACTGACTTTAGATTTGATTCTGCTCCCCAGGGTGGGTCAAGGTTTTAAGTTTACAAATGTGAGATTTAGAACATCCTTTCTCTGAAAAACTGGAGATTTTAAGGGGATCAGAGAGACAAGAGTTGCTCCTTCAGCCGGTGGCTCTGCTGCACCACAGAAGGTCCTTCCCCAAGGCAGGCACCCTCTGCTCTGAGATCCCTGGGCAGACAAGAGAGAAACTGAGGCCCTGACTTGAGAAGATTCTGAGAAGGTTTTGGAAAGCAGCTCCCAGTACCTAAATATCTGTCCTGAAAATCATCTGTAACCCTTTTGCTGCTGGCACAGAGCATGGGCAGGGGCTAGACCGGGCATTGTAGAGCCAGCTTGGGTGGGTCACTGGGTGCAGGTCACACAGCCCGTGCTCCAAAGCAGAGGCAGGGAAAGAGTCCAAATGCATTGTTTGGGATGCTTTTCCCCATGGAAACTACTCTCCTTGGTGATGCCAGTGTGAGATACTCCTGTCCCAGGGTCACGGTGTGCTGGACCTGTTCCTGGCGAGGTGTTCCCAGCAGTGGATGGGATGGATGCAGACGGCTGGGTGGGAGCTGGGTGGGGAAGTGAAAGGAAAAGGACTGTGCCCAGGTTTTTTTTTTCCTGAACTGGCTTGTAGCAGCAGGAGGCAGAGGGTAACAGGGAGGTGATGTGCCCAGCAAAGGTGGCACATCAACCCACAGCCGGGGTGCTGCCCGGAGAGGGCACCAGGTTTGCCTCCTGCCCCTCCAGTTGGCTCCGTGTTGGGGTGTCCAAGGGCTGGTGGCAGGGTCTGAGTGATGACTGTCCCTCACTCCTGCAAATCCCCCCTGCCATGCCAGGCAGAGAGGAGCCCCCATGGCTCTGTCAGCCCCACACTGGAGGGAGGGGAAGCCGTGGTCCCTCCGTGAGCTCCCTCCAGCCGAGCTGTCAGAGCGCGTTACGTGCCCAGCCCCTCAACCGGCCGGACAGGGGCTGGCACAGCACCAAAGAGCAGGGGTCACCTGGCTGTAAAACGGTATTATGGGCTGCCTGCAGCCAGGGAAATGAACTTTGGAAAGCAGGGTTAGGGCAAGGGACTGTGGTGTCAGGGCCGTGTGTCAGTGGGGAGAGGCAGGTGTGGGCAGAGGGGCAAAGGGGCCCTGACATTGTGCTCTGGGTCGTGAGTGCACCGGGGTTAAAGTGCTGCTGAGAAGGAGAGAAAGGAAGGAGCTGCTGCAGATCCTGTCTTCCCCCAGGTATGAGAAGGCAGAGGTCAGATCAAAGTCTGCTGTGGTGTTTGGAGAGATGCTGCTCTTGCTCTACAGCCCCTGCGCTGTCCAAAGGGGCACCAGAGGTTTCCCCCCAACTTCTCCAGGTGCCACTTGTGCCACCCCAGGCAGCCAGAGCTGTGGCCCTGAGCCAGAGCAGCTGCTGTAGTGTGGTGTCGTGCCCTGGACATCCCTGGGCTGGAGGCTGGTGCTGCCGTCCCTGGCCCAGCCCTGCCTGGGAAGGACGAGCACAGCCCCGGGGTGCCCTTCATGCCTGTCTGATCAGGAGTGCCTTAGCCACTGCTGGACACTGGGGAAGGTGAACAGGGAAGGTAAGATCCATCTTAGCCAGGGTCACCTTCACTGGGACTGGATCTCTCACTCCAGGCAGCTCTCCTGGAAGAGAAGATGGAAGATGTTGCTGAGCAGGTTTGGGGGCTGTGGGGGGTTCTGAGTGTACCACAGTCCTCCATGGCAGTAAACACTGGAGGTGCTTGGTTTCCTTGGCACTCAGACCTTAAGTCCTTCCCTGGGTAATGAGCAAAATTCAGCCTCAGGGAATTACTGCAGAGGGCTGTAACCTGGCTGAGGACCTTCTGCTGATTGAATTGACACACAGGTACCAGTGAGGACAGGGACGAACGTGACCCAGCAACACTCACCACCTGGGTTTTGTGTGCTGACACCCCTCCAAGGCACCCTGCTGAAGTGGGTAACATTGTTTTAACAGCACTATTGGAAATGCTGCCTGAACCTCCTCAGTTTTTCTGCCAGAGATATTAGATTTTGGGAGAGGAGATGGCTGAACCCTCCTTGTATAAGCCAATTGTCCTGACAATGCTGAAGGAGATAAAAGGCTGCCTTTAATGACACAGTTGGTGCTTGGAAACTCATTGCCTGATACACCTGCCCCTACGGTGTGCTGCATAACGGGATGGGGCCAGGGAGGAGGAGGACAAACTGCCCTTCTGAAGGCCTTCATCCCCTCCCCTGGACTCTGCCCAGCCTGGCCTGCTGGCCCCTCTGCTCTGCTAGAGGGACAGGACACTATTGTCCTTGCCTGGGGGTGTGATTGCTGCAGCATCACCACGGGTAGCACAGTTTGGCTTTCAACCAGACCAACCCTCCCCTGAACCTGCTGTCTCAGCTAAGGAAACAGTCTGCAGGTGTGTCCCGTGATCCTGCTCTCTGCCCTCTGTTTATCTGCAGTTTTTGGGTGGACACTGTGTTTTTTCAAAGCCCCACAGCTAAACTGCAATGCTGAGTAACAGCAGATGAATGTGAGGACGAGGAAGGGCTGGGGAGATTTTCCCCATCTCATCGAGCACAAGGAGCCAGCAAGGAGGACTCAGGAAAGTCTTGGCACCCCAGATAATCCAAGTCCTTTGCATTACAGGAGCTGGGGAGCAGCGTTAAATCCTGTGAATGAACAATAAATCATCTGCCAAAACATTGTTAATGGGACCACACTTGCCCTGGAGAGGAGCCACCACCAGAGCAGGTCTCAGACCTTTCTCCTCTCCCTTTGAAGCAGCAGATGCTGGTGGCTGGCAGAGCTGCAGATGGTCTGTGAGGTCAAACCCCTCATGGCATCACTCTGCCCATCACACCAGCCCACGTGTCTCCAGTAACATCTGTCCCCAGCAGAGGGGACTGCAGGGACCTTGGTACTGAGCACACACAGACTGCTGAGATTGGAGTGGACTTCAAGGAAAGGTCAATCCAGTCTCCCACCTAAAGCCATGGGAGATGCTGGCTGTCTCTGCCACAGCTGCATCCGGCCCAGTCTACTGCTGTCACCCACCAGGGACAGTTTCCTCCAGGTGACAGATAAGGTCCAACTTCTTCCCAAGCTGCCCCAGTCACCCTTCAGATCTCTCTTTAGGCCACTTCTGGTGGGTGTGGATGGGACCCTCCATGATGAGACCAGGGAGAGGGATTTTCCTGCTGCTGCCCCTTTCCCAGTCTCTCCCCCATCCATCACCCCACCACCACCTTCAGTTCCCTTTATTTCTGTATTTTTGGGGGTGTGTGCACGTGTGTAAATGGACTCAGGGGAGGGTCCAGGCAACAGCTGCCTTTGATCAGCGCAACATGTGGGAGATGGAGCACTTCAGGAATGCCGACTCCTGATCAAAGGTGGGAACACAGTGACAGCCGGGACTTGGCAGAAACCCATCCCAGCTAATCCCTGCTGGGGAGCTGGGGGGGTTGGATCAGCGACCCACACGGGCAGGGCAGCCCTCAGCCCGTGGAAGGGAGTGATCCATGCCCTGACCCAGGGTGGAGGGCAGCAGAGCTGCTCCCGTCTGCCCCATCCTGAGCAGGGTGTTACCCTCCCTGCAGCAAGGCAAGTGGTGGCATTTTCATCTCTTCTTTTGCCCTCAGTGATTTCATCCCCACTCTTACATGCTGAACAGCCCTGCCAGCATCTCTGCCATCCCAGCTCCAAACCCTGAAGCTCCTGCACCTTCCCCTCGGAGAGGGAGCTGAAGGAAAAGCGGGTCAGTGATGCCCCAAGACTTTTATCGCCTCCAAAAAGATGAGCCAAGGGTTGAAAGGTCACTTGCTGTAAAAACAGCTGGGAGGAAAAGGGAAGACAAATTAGCCCCTCCTGACAGACACCCAGGGCTTGGGGACAGCAGGGACACAGCTCCCAGACCCTGTCCATCCCAGGTGTGTGGGTGGCAGCATGTAGGGCAGCCCCATGTGTGGGCTGGGCCCTGATGGCAAGCCTGTCCCATGTCACCTTCCCCCACAGACACTCTTATCTCCTGCTGGGCTTTCTCCTGATAATCCCAGTGGGAAGCCTGTCTGGAGGAGCAGGTGGACTCAGGCAAGCTCAGCCCCCCTGAGCTACAGCCAGCCCCACTCCGCCACGGTACTTGGCTCTTCCAATGGGAACCACGTCACAGCTTTCACCCCAGCAGAGGCTCTTCCCAACCTCAGCCAGCAGGAATAATCCCACCCCACGTGCCTGCACCCGCCCACACCCTCCTCTACTCCATGGCTATTCAGGCATTGCTTGGCTTGGCCAAGGCTCCTCTGTCATGTTAAAAAGGGAAGCTTTTAAAGCCGATAAGGGCGGCTCCGTCAGGGTCACCCCATCCCCAGGTGGGGTCACAGGTCGCTTCCTCACCGTGCGTTGCCTGATAATGAGTCAATCAAGGCCGGGGCTATGGAGACAGGATTTATCAGCAATCCCTGGGAAAATAAAGACATGAAGATGTCTGCTCCTGCACCGGGCTGGGAATCCAGCAGGGATGAGCCTTTTTTTTTTTTTTTTTTTTTTTTTTTTTACTTCTGAGACCCAATGTAATTTTAGACCATAAGAGCTGATGGGGCTGGCACAGAGCTTGGGAACTGGGAGGCAGGGAGCTGTGGGAACAGACCAGCAGCTCAAGGCTTGGGCTTCCAGGTTGCTCCAGAGCAGTGATGTTCTGTGCTGTGATGCTGCTGACTGCTTCCACAGTGAGCTGGAGGGGCTGCCACAGCAAGTGGGAATGGTTGAGATTACAGGATCATTTAGGTTGGAAGAGACCTCCAAGCCATCAGATCCAACCACTAACCAGCACTGCCGAGCCCACCACTAAATCATGTCCTTCAGTGCCACACCTGCATGTCTTTTGAATCTCTCCAGGGATGGGAACTCCGCCACTGCCCTGGGCAGCTGTGCCAGGGCTTGAAAACACTTCCCATAAAGAAATTTTCCAAAATATCCAATCTAAATCTCCCCTGGTGTAGCTTGGGGCTGTTTCCTCTCGTCCTGTCATTTGTCACCTGTGAGCAGAACCTGACCCCTACTTGGCTCCACCCTCCTGTAAGGGAGCTGTAGAGAGCAAGAAGGTCCCCTCTGAGCCCCCTTTTCTCCAAGCTGAGCCCTCCCAGCTGCAGACATTCCACTCAGACCAGGATGGATGGCAGCTGGGGAGTGAATAATCCAACCCCAGCTCTGCCCTGCTGGGACAGGGCAATGCCATGCCCAGGCAATACCCTGTGCCAGACCCATAGGATGTGGGGCCAGGTGCTGGATGTCCCCATGAAGTGAGTAAATCTCACTTGGAAGACTCCTTGGGAAGATTTGCCACAAAAATGAGATCCCGGTAAGTGGCAGTAAGGCAGGAGGGATGGCCTGATCAGCACTACTGCATCCCCACAGACACAGTCATGTCAGACAACACCCAGCCCAAAGGATTCACCTGCCAAAATATCCCACAGACCACAAAAAGCTCTTTTCCCCCACTTGGTAACAAACCAAGATCCACAGCCCGCACCTACAGCCATGTCTAATCAAAGTTCTGCACCTCAGCACTTGGAAGCTGAAAATCAAAGAACAGAGAGGGAAACGGAGGCACAAGAGAAAGCCTGGTGACATAGCCAGAGTACAACCACAGCCTCCCTTTGCCATTGCTGGGCTGTTTGGGCTCCAGCACCGGGGTAACCTACGAACCCTCACTTTTGTGAAGGTGATGGAGGTGGCCAGAGGCTTCCTGAGCTGCAGGAACAGCCCTCGGTGCAGGGATGCAGCTCCTTCATCCCGCCCCAAATGGACTAACCAGAGCTGACGCCCGGGCATGGATGGAGGGAGAATTCAGGAGAACAGTGAGGGACAGACAGCAGTGGGAAGGGAGGGCAGAGCACTGGGCACTGCTGAAGCTGCTCTGAGGCAGCACAGGGTGACAGGCCACCTCTGACACCTCGGGAGAGCCGCACACAGGGACAGGCAGCACGGCAAGGGCACGACGCGACGAGGGACGGCTGTGACACGAGGCCACGGGGCAGCCCCGACCAAGGACTTGCCACCTACCCGGGCTGGGCTCCCTCCTCCACCACATGCATCTTGCAAACACTTTTCCCCATCGGAGAGGCTTAGCAGGGGGAATATTGAAAGCACCTGCCTCCCTTGGCCGGGAATCAAAGGCCCCAGTGCTGGGATCAGCACAATTATTCCTGACCAAATGCCACGGGTGAGAATGTAGGGCACCCTCTCTCCTCGCTGACCCTCATCAGGGCACCACACAATTAAAACAAGCAAAGCCAGATGGTTTATTAGTGACTACAGAGCTGGGAGCCCACACTTGTTTTCTCATTCCAGCACTAAGGCATCAGAGGTGGGTCCGTGACAAGCCTGTTTCCCCTGCCAGCACACACTCACTCCTTTGGCAACAGGGCAGGAGAGGCTGGAATCATTTGGGAATGCAGCACTCTGTAATGGGCTTGGCGAGTGGAGAGATGGGATTAGAGCAGGTTGTGGCATCAGGAGGCAGATAAGGAAGAAATGGAAATTGTCACCTGGGTTAATAGTCATTTGTTTAGAAGAATGGAATCATTAAGGTGAGAAAAGGCCTTCAAGTCCAGCCCTCAGCTGAGTACCACTGTGCCCACTCAACATATGGCAAAGTTTGAATACTTAGAGGGATGGTGACTCCACCACTTCCCTACAGTTCAAACAGCAGCCTGCTCAAACACTTAACCACTCTTCCAGTGGAGAATCTTTTCCTAATATCCAACCTGAGGCCATTTCCCCTTGTCCTATTGCCAAAACAAGGTGCTGTGCCTTGCAGCTCACCCTCCTCACTGAGCAGAGCTTGATGCAAAGACCACGAGTGATGACAGTCCCACTGCATCCAGGGTTGTTCCTTCCTCCCACCCCATCCAAAGTGTCCATCCCTTCTCTAGAGGCACAACCCAAACTGCTTTTAGTGCCCTCACAGCTTTTTCTAAGCCAATTCTGTAATTTCAGCAGTGGGCATCACGTTGCATCTCCGTTAGCATGGATTTGCTGGGAGCAAAGAGGACTCCAGCAGCAGGTGCCCCAGTACAGGAGAAACCCTCATTAGGGCAATATATTAGTGCCTGAAATCATGCAAACCTGAGGTATTAAACATCAGAGAAACACGGGAATCCTATCAGAAGATTTGCACACTCAGTATAAGAATTCAGCCCCAACTCCTCCCCTAACCAAATTCCACAATTCCAGCAGTGAGTTTGCTCTGCCTGGACAGGCACTATACATTGCACCTCACTTTGGCAGGAGTAAAAGTGCTCTTCAACCCCAGGGCCCCCAGCAGAGGAGCAGCCCCTGTTACTGCAATAGATCCTGGCCTGGAAACACAGAGATTCCAAATCCCACTTTTTTTTTTTTTAAAGGGTGATGCTGCAACTGCAACTTTGCCTCCTGCAAAGCCATCTCCCGAGGTTTATTTTCCTGCTGGCAAAGCTGGATGTTGGAAGCTGCCAGGCAAGGGGTTCTCCAAGCGAGGAACTACAAAGCAGGCTGACACCTCTAATGAATTACAGTAATACCAGCTCGGGGTGAACTCTAAAGTGCCTGTTTACACAATCACTGACCTCCCTTCACCCGCTCTCTGGGGCCAGTCCCCCCCCTGCCTTGATGGATCACAGCTGAATGGAGGCAGACCCCAGTGTTTATCATCTCCCAGCTCTGGGAAGGGAAGGAAGAACAGCATTTCCTGGCACGCTGGCCACCACTGGTGGTTAAATGCATAGCCAACACTTGCTGTAAAAAATGCTCCCTGCATCATCTCCTTTCGTAAATCCCTGTTTTGGGGGGACAGCTCAGTGCACAGGAGGAGGACTTTGTAGCATCAAGCACTGGGACCCACAGGGAAACCCCTCACATGGAGCAGGGATGGTGCTGGGTTCAGGGATGGGTGCTGGGCCCAGGGAGCAAGGACAGCCCCTGTGCTCACCTTGCCCTGGGTAATGAGGCCACAGAGCCCTGCAGGGATGCTGCAGGATGGTCTCTTTTGGTCAGCAGACACCCTTTAGAGTGTTATTCTGATTTTTTCCCACTTGGCTACAGGATTTCCATGTGTCCTGGTGCTGAAAAGCTGCCAGCTCATGGATTGCTCCCTCTGACCAGCTCAGTGCCAAGATGTTAAAGGAAACATCTTCTTCAGGAAGCCCTGAGCTCAGTGTAAGGGTGGGAAACTGGTGTTTAGATCAAGTGGGGTGGGGAAAAAATAAAAGCCACCAGAGCAGCAGGTTCCTCCTTCCCCACCTGTAACACTTCCAGCCAGAGCTCCTCCACCAACATGGTCCCAGCATCTCCCTTTATCCAAATCAAATCCTGCTCTGCAAAGGGAGCCTGGACATTGGTCCCCAGTTGTCACATGTCCTCATGCACAGCAGACCCCAGTCCTTTCTCCCTCTCTGCTGATCTTCCCTCCAGTGCAGGCAGAGCCTGGTGAAACCCCACAAATGTTTCCACCCTCTGGGTAATCCCACCTTCATCTCCAGACAGACACCCACGGGTGTGGACCAGCACACACGTGGGTAAGGGACCAGAGGAGCCCCTCAGTGTCCCCTCCTGCCCCATGCCAGTGTCATGGGAGTCCTGGGCTTGGGGAGCAGCTGCAGCATCACCACACAAGATCCAGAGAGGCAGGCAATGAGAGGTGCCATGACCATCACAGCGATGCCCCCGTGGCCATGCCCCGCTGTACCCCAGCTCTGACTGCACAGAAGAGAAGAGTTTGTTGAGAGGGCGATCTGGGGGAGGCTCAACTCCAACCAGGCAGTGGAGGAAGGGCAGTGAGATGCCCCTGTGCCATCATCACCTGTCTGCTCTCACACGTGCCAGTGCTCACCGTGCCACAGCTCGTTTTAGCTCTGCAGCAGGGGACTGCCTTTAATACAGCCAAGCTTTCCTTTCTCAGGTACTCAGAGGATGAGAACAGGGATGCTGCACCCTGGGGAAGGCACTTCTCCGTTTTCCTGCTCGCCCTCTGACCTCTTCATTTTGTTCCAGAGTTATTTTTGGAAGTAAAAGCCTTTTTTTTTCTTCACCCTTCCCCTGGCCCCCATCTTTCTGCCAGCCAAAGTGGCATTTTAAGCCTTCTGCCCACCCAACCAGAAAAATGGTGGCTGAGGCAGGGTAGGGTTAAACCTTTCCATCCTTCTCGAATCATTAACCCTCCATCAACTCAGCTGCCTAAAGAGGAGCTCTCAAAAGCCTCTGTGGGGAGCACCTGCCCCCTCCAATATTGGTGCATGAAGGGGGAGCAGAACCACAACCCCCAAAACAGGGTCTCACTCCATGTTTCCTTCCCCACAGCACCACAAATCCACTTGATTATTTGCAGCATCGAAGTATCCACACCTACAGTCCCCCCATCATATACAAAATCCCAGTTGCACTCCAAGTCCTGCTTCCATGTGGATCTGTATGAACCAAGGAATTCCCACCCCAAAAAGCCACAGGGACTCAAAGCAGGGACCTTGTACCGCCAAAAATACACAGACAGAGCAGGAGATGGACCCTGCTTCATGCTGCTGGCAGCCAGGGAAGGGATGTCCGAGCCAAAGAGCAGGAGCCCAGTGACCTACAGGTACCAAAACCCCCAGGGCCACTTCATTCCTTGATTGCTGCTGGAGTTGCTCTGCAGCTGGAGGGATGGATGCACCAGGCATTGCTGACTGCAAAGGTCGAGGCTGCTCCCACAGCAGCTCAGGGGAGGTGGATCCCTGTCACTCCTGGGGACCAGCACAGTGGCAGGAGGGTGCTGAGAGCCAGGGCATAAGGAGATCAAGGGGAATAAGAACATCTCCAATGTGCTCAGCAGTAGCACAGTCCCAACCATCATCCCTGCCCAGGGATTAACCTTCTCCTGCACAGAATAAGCAGCCTAAAGAGCCAGACACTGTAAAACCTCCCCATCTCCCAAGAAAGCAGGGTGCTTGTCCCTCCTCCCCACACCAGAGCACAGGAACAGGCAGTGGCTGCAGTTCAGGGTGTGATGAATTCTCAGAGCTCTGCCCTCATGTTCTATCTCAACATCTGGGACTGAAGCAGATTCCCAAAAGACACAAAGTGCATAAAACACAGCAGGAAGGGGCCAGTCTGGACACCCAGCTGGCTCAGCATCCTCCTCCTCGCACCAGCCAGCATCAGGCAGTCAGGCAAGGCAGCCACATGTGCATGGATTTACAGCCTCAGCTGCCAGTGGTCCAGGGACATCCCAAGTTTTCTCCAAGCCCTGCTGCTTAACGTCCCCTGACAGACAGCCCTCTGCTTTCTAAGGTTTCCAGCCCCTGATATTTCTGGCCTCCCTGGCATCTCACAGCAGTGAGTTCATGTTGGATTACAGACCCTCCATCAGGTTTTAAGTCCACTGGGCAGGATCAGGGCAGAGTGAACTGAGCCCCCCGTGTCCCCATCACGGCATGAACCCAGAAAAACCCATCCACAGCCGAAACTTTCACTCCCTGATTGGCATAAGGGGGGAAAACTGGGGAACTTAGCCTCCTGCAGAGCACCGGGGCTTCCTGGCCCCCAGCTCCACCCTCGCACCCTGGCAGAGTTCGAGCTGTGCGGGCGCTTCGGACGGCAGCCCAACTCCCAGGGAACGTTTGGGGGCCTGGAGGAGCTCTCCCCGTCCCAGACTCCGGGATTTGAGCCGGAATGGCCGAGCAGCCTCTGCTGCCGGGACACAGCCCCGGCGAGGAGCCGCTGCCACCAGGTGTCACCCGCCCCCTTCGCCCCGAGCCCCCCGAGAGCTCCCGCAGCGCTGCCGGCCCGGGATGGGCTGGGACATCCCCCGGGAGGTCCCCCGGCCCCTCTGGGGGGATCCGGCCACGCTACCGCCACCCCGGCGACATCAGAGGCGACCAAACCGCATCTCAAACTCGGTATCTTCCCGTCTCCATGGAAACCCCCGGGCGCAGCATCCCCCAGTGATCAGTGCTGGACCACGGGATGCTTCCTAGATCCAGCCCACGAAGTCCCTGTCCCACTCCTGAACCCCTTAATGAACCGGAATTATTCCTCCTTAAGTTTTCATCCGCCCAGAGACCTGCAACCCAGACTTCTTAGACCAGAAATAAGCAGACTAAATTGCTTTCAAACTCATAATAACAAACTTTTTCTGGCTCGGGAGTGCAATAGAATCACAGGGTGGTTCTTAAAGATTTTCTTATTCCAAACCCCCTGCCATGGACAGGGACACCTTCCACTAGCCCAGGTGGCTCCAGGTCCCATCCAGCCTGGCCTTGAACACCTCCAGGGTTGGGGCAATAGTAGGTATCTGTGCACAAAAACATGTCGCTGAATTATCACAGAGGGGATTTGAGTAGAATTGTCCCGATTCACAACAGAACACCCTGGGTTTGCAAGTAAATCGATTGGAAATTTATTTGAAGCACTGACTCATCAAGATATTTTGCTCCAAAGTAATTCAATCAATTTGAATAAGACCCTCAAAAGCAAAGATTAAACAAAATTTAAAGGAAAGATTGTTCCAAATCAAATGACAGGGCTATTCCGCAATTACAGAGGTGAACAGTTTGGGTTCAAGGAGAAATTCACTTTTCTAAAGTAATATGCCAGAATATGCTCCCAAAAAATTCCCAGATTGCCAGATCTCTGTTTTTCCCAACTGAAAATACTGGTGGAAACTGCAACCAGGCCAACTTTGGTGTTATCCTACAGACCTTGAGCATTTTGTAGCAATTTCTTTTCCTCCCCCAGCCCTGGTAGAGAGAAAACAACCTGTCAACAGGTTAAAACCTCAAAGCAAAACACTGAAAGCACTGGGGGAAGGACAAGCAGGCATAGGTCTCTCCTTGATGCCCACAGCATCCTCAGATGACATGAAGATGCTCTGCTCAAGTGACAGCAAGTGACAGCAGCTGAAGACCAAGGGCAGCCCCTGCAGAGAAAGGACACCAGGGGGGTCGGTCAGGCCAAATTTAATGTGAAAATTATTGGTTGGTTTGGTTTTTTTCACCCCACACTTTAAGTCCACCCTGAGTTTTGCTGCAGCCAGAAGATCCCTGAGCCCTGCACGCAGCAGGCTGGGCACTGCAGGATTTCCATCCTGCTGCCTGAGAGGGGATGGGCTGGAGGTGAGGGAAGAATTTAAGTGCTCCAGATGGCTGTTCCTTGAGAAAACACCAGCAGATCCAGAAAGGGAATAAGGCAGAGAGTGCCTGTGCCCTTCGCACGCAGGCAGAGCAGTTGGGGGCTGTGAAAAGCAAATGTATAATCCCTTTTTCTCTCCCTTTTCCATGGCAAAAATAGATGGGCAGGAAAGAGCAGATAAGGCTGGGATGCCAGAGGGTTATTTCCCATCTCACAGAACACTGAATTTGGTTTTGCAGCTCAGCATTCAGGCAGGGAACTCAAACCCTCCTTGGGTTACAGGTTGCAAGGTTACATTTCTGCCCAAAGCTGCTCCTGCTCTTCATCTACTGCCAATAGCCCCATGTCAGCCCCCAGCCAGGCTCTGGGCAGAGAGAGCAGAGGGGACACCCTCTCTCCTCTTCTGACAATGCAAGAGAAGGACCTTGAGGTGCTGCTCAGGTGGCAGATTTTATAAATGAAAGATTTTTCCCTTTCAGTCTGTAATCCAGTTGGAGAACACCCTGACATAAGACAATGAAACCAACTGAATGCTCAGAAAGGTTTGAGAAGTTTCAAATAAGGGCTGGTTGCCCTCTCCAGGTTGGGACATCCCTCAGCTGATGTCCCCAAGCACTGACCACCAGGGTCTGCAGAGACCAGTCACAGAGGTGTCCCATGCTGCCAGCTGTGGTCCCTGCCCAGACAGCAAGCACATGACCTCCCCCACCTCCCAAAGAAGGTATTTTGTCCTCCTCCTCCCTGAACTCTTCCAAAACACACTTTTCTCCAGTATCCCAAAGAGCTGCAGCTTTCCTATAACAGCTGCTGCTCTTCCAAAGAGTCGCTGGCTTTGCCTTGGGGCCAAAGCCCATCAGGTAAAGACTGAACCAGGACCAAGAGGTGTGCCCAAGAGCCCCAAAAATCCCACCACACACCTGAGAGCGTTGTCCAAAAGCTTCTTGAACTCTGGAAGTCTTGGGGCCGTGACCACTTCCCTGGGGAGCCTGTTCAGTGCCCAACCACCCTCTGGGGGAAGAACCTCTTCCTGATACCCAGCTTAAACCTCCCCAGCTCCGCCCTGTGCCATTCCCTCGGGTCCTGTCCCTGCCACATCTCCTGGGCTGCAGACCACTGTAACACCCCCAAGATCCTGATGAGAGAAACCTCAACAAGTATCCTGAAGTGCCTCACCCAGGGCTTGACACACCACCAGCAACAAACCCCCAAGGACCAGCGGCGTTTTGGCCAACTAATCTTGCAGCAACAACCCAAACCTCTTGGAAAATCCCAACCCTGGGTCTTTTCACACTTGACCTTCCCTGCAGCAGCACATTAGCCTCTCTGTGCAGGCTCTTTGCTGCTCCAGCCCTAAGTGGGATGCTGCTGAGTTTATTACAGAAGCAGAGGGGTCGGCTCGGGAGGGTCCCCAGGGGCTCCGTCCCCCGCTGCTCTTTAGCTCAGGTTGTGCTGTTTAATGGACTGGGTTACAAAAAGCAGGTCTGTTGTGAGCCCCCACAGTGTCTTATAAAAGCCAGCACCAACAATAAGCTGCAAACTGGGCTGTGTGGCTTCACTGCTCTGCTTCCCAAACAGGTTATTGCTTGTAAAAAAAGCCCCTCGCTGGAAGGAGCAGCAGCTCCGAGGGAGAGTCAATGATACCTTTTGATATGTTAAATAAAAAGGCCCCCACACTTGATTCCTTTCCCAAGGAATATTTGATATGAGTTGCTCTGGGGTGTCTAGAAAAGAAGAAAATTACTGGCCCATTAACTGCTGCCCCTTGGCCTGTTTTTGTGCATTTAAAACAATGTACTCAAAATTGGCAGTCGAGGCAGCCTTAAACATTTGTTTTGCCTCAGATTATTTGCAACACCCTGTAAACTCAGGGGCTTTTCGCTCCCTCGCTAAGGGGATTTCTCCAGTGCATTTTTCCATGAGTCTCCAACATATGGAGCAATAAAAAAAAAAAAAAAAAAGAAGTCTAGCTCATGGCTGGTGTCACGAAATATTTTGGGGGTGGGGGGCCTTGGGGAAGTGGTGTGGGATTCAGAGCAGTATGACCTGGCAGAGACCTGGGCCTGAAGGAAGCTCATGTTTTTATGAGCCAGGAAATTGCAGGCTCAGCTTGGGCTGTGCCAGTTGTCCCTAAGAGTTCAAGTTTGACATCATAATTTGGGTCTTGGTGGAGTTGGAGGGAGGCAGGTGGGGACAGATGGCAGCTGCTCAGGAAGGTCACCCCTATCAACACATGGGCACCAAGAGGTGGAGGGATGGCCAGGACACACTGAGTTGGGGAAAACATCTAAGAGCCAGTCAAGGGAGAAAAAAATTCATCTGATTTCCACCCCCAGCCCACAACTGCCAAAAAGCTGATGAGCTGGGAACAAGTTGCTGAGGATCCCCTTGACTAGGAGCACAAATGAGCCTGGAGCACTTCCCTGTGGCAATTAAGAGGAGAGACAACCACCCTTCTGCAAGGTCCCAGCTCTCCATGCAGCTGGTCCACCCAGGCCACCCCTGTCCAACAGGCACATGGTGGGATTCTTGGGGTTGTCCAGAGCAGGGCCAGGAGTTTGACTTGATGATCATTGTGTGTCCCTTCTAACCTGGGATATTCTGGGTTTCCATGAGCATTTATGTTAAGGGGAGAGAGGGAGGGCTGGCAGAGGAGATGCTGTGCAGGGGAAGCAGCGTGGAAGAACACAGGGAGGTAGGACAAAGTGAGGGAGACCCACAGAGTTAAGGGAGAGAAGAAAACCAACACATTAACTCAGAGCAGAGACACTGGCCAGGGGGACACCTGAAGAACACTTGGAGCATTTTCCTCTATCCATCAGCAGGAAAAGAGTTCACCTATGCCAGAGCTTCTCAAAATACATTTTCTCTGCCTCACTGAAAATTTTACCAGGCTCAGGGGTTTCTGGAGGACTCGCTGCCTGCCCTGAGGTGTCCAATGCTCACCAGGGCACTGCCAGGGAGCCACAGTGACCCAAACACACCCATGTGTGCATGGCATGTTGGACCGAAGGATTTTGGGCACAGGCAGCAAAGCTGGTGTTTCCCAGAGCACATTCCCAGAGCTCTTACTCACTGTACTGCCCACATGCACACTCTGCTCTCTAGGAAACCCTGCTGGGAATATGGGAATAATATGGGAAATATGGGGATGCTTCACTGAGCCACAGAAGATGGTAAAGACCTCACTGAACTCTGCTTGTGCCCTGCTCTCCTGTGTGCTCTGTCTGCTCCTCCCCACCTATTATTCCTGTTGAATTACAGGGCTGAAAATTCAGTTTTCCAGCAGTGGGTGGGCATCCAACAGCACAGGCAAGTGGCCAAAACATCCCAGCTGCTCCCCCCACCCTTCACATATAAAGGCTGTGAGTCACCCATTCACATTAAGTGCAACACAAACATCACTCAAGAACCACAGCAACACAATCCTCAGGCCCCTGCCAGAAATCCTCAGCAGGGTACCACAATCCAAGGAAATGATGTATTTAACCTCCTATTTAAGTAAAAGGCAGAAAATTAATCAAGTCACTCAAATTCTGGTGTTTCCCAGCTTTCTTCATTTGTCACTTCAGTCATGTTGTTCAGTGAAGGTTTCAGGGGGGACTTGTACAGCCCAGCAGTGCTCCAGCAACAGAACAAGAGCTCTTTCCAGGCTTAGCAGAGCAGGGAGGGAATTCTCCTCTGCCTCCCTTGTCCAGCTTTGTGGTCACCAGGAGCCTCAGGTCTCTCTGCCTGCTCTTGCCCAGACTCCTACAGCAACCCCAGTGAGTCAGGCAAGTCCCTTTGGCCACCAGAGCAAGGGCTCTCCAGGGCAAAACAGCTTTTGAGCCAGGCGCTGGCACAGCCAAATTGTTCAGGAGCCTCATCCAGAAATTTTCAGCCCAAACCTTCCTGCAGTGAGGAGATGAGTGTTTTTTCTGCCTGGCTTCACCCCTTGCTCTGGGTAGACGTTAGAGGGTGACAAATCCCCACTGTCCTTTTGGGAAATCCCCACTGGCTTGCTCGCTGCCTTCAGCTGCCCTGTTTGATGGTGCTCCAAGCACTGTGCTGCTGCTGGGTTCCAGGCACACACCCCGGGGGAACAGCCCATTTCCAAGGTCCAAATAGACCTCGGCTGTGGGCTCAGAGAGGGCACTGCACCCAAACATCTCGACACAGCAAAGGGGAACCCAGCTCTCCTCCCTCACAGGGCAGGCAGAAGGCTGGAGTTTGTAAAGTGGCGTCCAGCTGTCATCGCTGGCATTTGTCAAATGAAGTGACCACTCTCGGGACAGGTACTATTTCAAAAGTGGACATCACTTTAAAAAAGTGCTAATGTACAAGGCTGTCAGGTCCTGGCCTCAGGAGCAAGATCAGCTCTCTGATGTTCGGGGTAGAGATAAGGCGACGGCGCGATGGCCGAGCGGCCGCAGCCCGGGCTGTTTCTGGGAGTCACTCAGCCAAGTGCACACGATCCTGGTCCTCCAGAAACGTTTGACCAACGGCCTCCTCCTCAGGTTGCTGCTACAAGCAGCTCCCTGTGCTGGGAGGTGAGCTCCAGCCTGCTCAGCTGGTCCCCAGCATCTCCCAGAGCCGTCACCTCCATCGGCAGGGTGAGCAGCACGTGGTGGAAACTGAGGAGCAGAGGCAGCAAACCCTCAGTCAAACGCAGAGAGTTAAAGTGCAGAGCAAAAAACCTTTGGGGAAAACCTGCACGAGGAGCTTTGTTGGATCTGTGGGCTTGAATCACAGAGAAATGTCATGTATTTCACAGGGGGGTTTATGGAAATAGTTAATATTTAATGTGATACAGAAGCAAAAGTTTCAACCGGATAGACTGGGAGAGAGGAGATGGCAAAGCAGAATTGCAAGGGTGGGGTTTTTTTTTGTTTGTTTGTTTGTTTTTTTAATGGACCTTTCAACACATTTGAAGTAACTTCCCAAGAAATCTGCAGCAGGGGATTTATTTTTATAGAACAGGCAGCATTTTTCCCTCCTGCTGCTCACTCCAAGTGTTCTGCTCACCAAGGACTGCTTCATCCAAACCATTTGAGGGCTTTCCCCAAAACCAATAGGGCTCTGAAGGCTGGGAGGGAACCCACAAGCCTTCAGCCTGGTGTTCATCACCCCTTCTCCCCAGCAGGGCTTGGACACCCCTCAATCAGAGCATGACCTACACCAGGCTCATCTGAGAGCCCTCACCTCTCCTTAGTTAACTCCAGTCCAGCAGAGAAGTGGCCTCTTTTCTACAATAAGACCACCTGGAAGCTGTTTATCCACCTCATTGTAGGAGAAAGAGAGAATAAATTCCCCAGACCAAGAACTCAACACATCCGTGTCCCCTTCCTACTTTCACTTCTGGAAACAGCCAAGCCCCGAGCTTGAGGCTCTGGATTTTTAAAGATCATCCACCTAATGTTGTGTGTTAGCTCCAAAACTGCCCCCACTGGAAGAAGAGCCTTTAAAAAGAACAAAATAGTCTCTGTCTGATGAAGGGACTCAATGGAATCATTTTTAGAGGACAGGGAATGAGTTAACCCTGTCTCTTGGTCCACACCAGAGCATTTGCCTGGAGCCACATCTGCACAGCAGGATAGCCCCCCAAACTCTGCTCCCCAAACACCAGTAGCACCTGGGGCAGAACGTTTTTCACCTCCAAAATAACACAAACAAGCAAAAATCACCTTCCCACCCTTCTCCCTAGTTAAAAAAATTCCACCTACCCCAGAGAAATCCTCACTTTGCCACCTCCCAAACACCACCAGCATCACAGCAGGTCTTCCTGTGCCGGGGCTTATATAGGATTTACCACCCCAGGGAGGGAAAGTCCTGCCCTTTCTCTAATTACTGGCAGGTTGTCCAGCTAATTAACCTTCTCTCCTTCCCTCCTGGGTGTTTACCAGCTGTGCTGATCAGGACATCCCATTCTTTTTTAAAATCAGAGTGAAGGTTGTCTTACTTGTGCCTCTGCCGTGTGGAGCCCTACACTTGGTCTGTGATGTGTGGTTGGAAATAAAATCATATTTAAAAAGTATTTTCCTTAAATGATGTAGTATTTATCATCTCTAATACAGCATAATACGTGGCAGCAGCATGGACAAATGAAACCCAAAGAACAAAGAGATGTTACAGAAACACGAGGGCCCCTTACTGATCAATGATTGTTGGTTGTTCTTTGCAAATGATCATTTTAGGGAAATCTAGAGGGGGAAAAAAGAAATCTATCTAAATCAGAACATTGTTTTGAAAGTGTAAAAAATCCTATCCATGCACGAGGAAATATATCTATTTATTTATAACAGAAACACAATTGTTTATTCCTTATTAATAAAAGGAGATGATTATGGGAGAACAGGGCTTCTTATTGAGTATAGAAAAAAACTGAATTAATAAACGCCCCAGAAAGGCTGTCTGAGCCCTTCACCAGGGTGTCAGGTCGTGCACTGGCCAGGGAGGGGTCTGTGCTTCTGCAAGGAAAACTGCAGGACAAAAGAAAAGCTGAAGCCCTGCAAATTCCAAGCAGAACCGAGCCCCGCGTGTTTAAGTGAGGGAGATTAACGCTGGCACAGCTCCCCATGGGAAGTGATGGATTTGCCATCTCTGGATGTCTTCAAACGGCATCTGGATGATCCCTGGGAGCTGCCTGTCCTGCAGCCCAGCCCAGGGGCTGGGTGTGACCTCCCCTGGCACTGTGTTTGCTACTGTTCATCTTACAGCCCCCCAAACCCCCTCTGGGATGTGGGGGAGCTCCTGATTTGTTCCATACACAAAGGTAAAATCAGTGACACAAAATGGGCACCAAAATGGGTTAGGAGAAGAAACACAGGCTTGGAAAGACCCAATTTCCCCTCCCAGCTCCGCCTCTGACCTTCTCTGAGTCTTTATCAGGGTTATTTCTTCTCTCTGTGCTTTTTGCTGCCAGTTCTTCATCCTTGCTGTGAGTGTTGAGGGCAGGAACGCCCTGCATGGTGGGTTGCACCATGCTCAGCGTGATGGATGGGTCTGATTTTAGGGATTTAAGACACTGTTTATATAGAACTTTTCAAGGGTTATGCACATTTTAGTGAGGATAAGGAGTCTGGAGGTATTTCCTTGCCAGCAGGTTCTCACGAGCTTATTGACTGTACAAAAACCCTTAAAATTCTTACATGCAAAAACTGAGTTTCACTTGGAACAAAAATAGGAAATTACATCAAGAAAATGATTAGAGGACAGAGGATTTTGAAGAAGGAAGTGGATCAGTGAACAGGTTACAGGAGAAACCAGGACTCTCTATCAATGTAAACAGCTTCAAATATGACTCATCAATTTTTAAGTTAAGGAAAAGAATAAGTTCACTCAGGGCCAAGGAGCCCAGAGGTGGAAGCTGCCATTATTTAGACATCTCCAGGGGATGGAAAATCAGGAATGGTCAACCAGAACAGCACTGCAGGCATAAAGAAATAGAGAGGAGGGGAAAATCTGCTCAAGGAGCTGGGCTGGATCTGTGAGCTTGAATCAGACAGAAATATCACGTATTTCACAGGGATTTTTATGGAAATTGTTAATATTAAATGTGATATAGAAGTAAGAATTTGAGCCAGCTGGGCTGGGAGACAGGAGATGTCAAAGCAGAATTATGAGGCTTTTTTTTAATGGACTTTTTAAGAATTTAATGGTCAAGCTACTGTGTGAATTTTGGCTTCAAGTCATAGGAAACAGTTGATGCATCAAGCCAGGGGTCTGTCCACTGCCAGCAGAGGAGTGGGACAGGGGAGAACAGCTGGAGCAGGAGGGATGGCTCCAGGAGGGTTGTTACACACCATCTTCTGGTATCTTCTTCCAGCTTCAGCAACAAAATTCCGTAGGTTTTGTAGGGGCAGAGAAAGGCTGGTGGTTTACAAAAGGCCCCTGGTGTGGTTTTGATGGATTTTTATGGTGTTATCAAGCACGGAGAGACAAAAAAGGCAGGTTTTTAAGAAGGCATCACCTGGGCACTGACAGTTCCCCGAGCCACTCACTTGGGCTGACTTTTGCCATGACTTGGGCTTTTCTAGGACCTGAATTTCAAAGCTGAGCTAAGCTGCAGACAAACAACGTTTCGGTGTTACTCTTCTCTCCTCTTCTTGCAAGGGTCACCCCAGAGGCTCAGCAAGCCCAGAGGAGGAGGAGGAAACCCACCACAGCTCCCTGTTCATCCCCCTCAACGGGCTGTTCCCCCTCCTTTGCCGCTGTCCCAACTCGGACCACTTCCACCGCGCCCTGCTCTGCTTCCAAAAACCCATCTCCGTTATTTTTTTTTCTGTTGGCAACGCTGCAGGGAAATATCAGAGGCACCCATGTGGCCTCCCCTGGCTCAGCGAGGAGGTACTGGCTGTGGAAGAAACACCCAATTATTTAGCAGCTGTCAAGGTTAAGCTGAATAACCCCGGGATGGGGCAGGCTGGGCTTTGTGTGTGTGTGTGTTGTGTGTGTGCGTGGGGAGGCAGGGAAGCATCTTCCCCGGGCAGCCGAGGAAAGCACAACCCGCGAAGCAAATATATTGCCCGAGGCTGCCCGGCGGGACACCGGGTTTCCAGGAATGAAAAGAAGCCGGGGATGTCCGGGCAGACGCCGGGGCAGGGCTACGGGCAGACGAGCTCTGCCCATTCATCAGCGCCCGTCAGGCTCCGTGGGATAAATCAAACGGCGAGAGAGGGGAAGGGGGGAAAAAAGTGTCCGAGGGGGAGCTGGGGGGGCGGGGAGGAGGGAGCTAGGAGTAAAGGGGGGGAGAAGAGGGAACGAAAAGGCAGCACGAGGGAGAGGAAAAACTAGATCAAAGGCAGAAATTCATCAGAGATAACGGAATTATTTATTTTTCCTGCTGCTAGTGGGGATTTTTTTTTTTTCCCCTTTGAGGCCCCCCAGGCCTTCTGGGCTCCTACGTCTCCAGCCAGTCTGTTATTCTCAGGCGTCCCATCACCCCACCCCAGCCACAAAGCAACATGTTCACTTCATCACACGGCTCTGCTCTGCACAGCGAGACCTTTTGATCTCCGTCTCTCCAGTGTTTATATGTGACAGTGCAAGAAATGTATTTACAGTACACGAGGCTCTGTTAGACACTGCCTGCCTTCATTTGAACATTAATATTGGGAGCAGGGGAGGGGTGGGGGGAGCAGCTCTCCTTTAATTCACCCATCATTTATTAAAGTGTTTATTTGGAAATCCGCAGGCCCATTTATCTGGTTATTACTCAGAGCAGGATCAAATAATAACTCAGGTTCTCTGTGTCACACAAGACAAACCAAATATACTCTGGATGAGGTCTTTCCATGGCCTGTGTATTCATCCTCATGCCTGGTGCTTGGCCGGCTGTAGGGCCCTGGGTGGGCTCCCCAGACCTGCAATCCAGCTTTTTATCCCTTATTTCACAGGCTCAGATCCAACCTGGGCCAGTTGCTACCGCTGGAGGTGCCCCCAAAAGCCCGCCAGTAGCAGGGGGGGCCTGGCTGGTCAAGGAGATTTCACCAGAGCTTTTCACCAGCTCTGACTCAAGCTCTGCTTTTAAAACTGTCTTCCACCTTTGTCACCTTCCCCAGGAGTAGGTGGATGTGTGCAGGAGCACCAAGCCCTGGAGGACCACACCAGCACAGACAGTTCTCTCTCATGTGCTGGTAGCAGTCAGAGAAAGTGGAGTCACCACAAAGCTCCTCTTCTCAGACTCTGACCCCGGGAGAACACCCTTAACCCTGGGATGTTCTGGGATAAACAGCTGGTATGTCTGGAGATGAAGGCAGTCAGTGGCTTCCTAGTTCTCTGTCTGCCCCACCATCTCCTTCCAACCTTCACTCCCCACCTCACACCTTCTACTTTGCTTTGGGTTGCCCAACACAACCACTTGATGAACGACGAGGTTTTTGGAAGCGCTGATTTCGAGCTCTCAACTGCTCTAGGCCACATTCAGATGGTGTAAGAGCCCCTGACACGTGTTTCTGGTGACCAGCTGTTGGTCTTCAGAGGCTGAGAAAACACTGAAGCCGCTTTCAAGTGGAGCTTGGTGTTAAACAAGTTTTGAGCAAACAGCCTTTGGCGCTGAAACGACAAAGGGAAGATGGATGTGGCCCATTTCACAAGGTAATGCTGGGCTGAAGACCCAGCAGAGCTGGTCAGGAGACCCAGCAGAGCTGGTAATACTTCCCAGGCTGATCCAGAAGAGAGGCTGGAAGCGCCAGTTTGCAAAATGCTTGGGAAAACATTGTGCTTGAGGAAAAGAACAGTTACAGACACTGGCTGGTGCAAGGAAAAGTAAATTCAGTAGATGAGACTGGACACACGTGGGCTCTGTTCTCTGGGCACTTCATTGCCCTCCCACTCTTGACTACAAGGGTTGAACAACCATCAAATCCCAGTTCTTCTTCAGTGTTTGACATCATGTTTTCCATCAGTAGCTGCTTGCAAATTTTGGTTTAAGACTGTGGTGTGTTCCAGCTGATGTTGTGACAGGGATCACACCAAGCCCAGCTTGCTTGGGATCACCAGGTAAGAGCCAAGATTATCCACAGTTGGACATGATGATCTTAGAGGTCTTTTCCAACCTTATGAAGGAATGAAGCATCAAGCCTGGAGGTAGAATGATAGAAAATATACTTAATCAGCTCACTGGGAAGTAACATGAGCCCCTCCCAGGCTCCCCTACAGCACAGGCAGAAGTGTTGTAAAGCTGCAAAGGTAACCTGTGCTCCTAGAGCTTCTGTGACCCACTCACCTCCTGGCACACAGCTCCACCACGGCTCTGCTGCCCCATGCAGCCTCTCTGGGGTCTTTGGGGGTGTTATAGGTGGTATGTCCCATCCCTGGAACTGTTCAAGGCCAGGTTGGATGGAGCTCTGAGCAACCTGCTCTACTGGAAGGTGCCCCTGCCCACAGAAGGAGAGGGTGGAATGAGATGGACTTTAAGGTCCTTTCCAACCCAAACCATTCTAGAATTCTGTGATTTAACCATGAAATGACTGACTTGGTGGGTTCTATGTGCTCCCAGTGGCAGCACTTTAACACACTGGATGCATGGACATCCACGGGACCCCCACCACGCACTCACCAGCAGCATCACCCCATCTCCACCTCCCAAAGCCTGCAGGGAGTTGGGCTCACCCCAGCCTGGACTGGGATGTTTTAGAATAAGTAGGGGCAGAAACTGGCACTGTCACCTACAGCATGACAAGCCCTGCTGAACTCAGAGCAGGAACTGCCCTTAGGAAGCACCCTGGCCACTGGCAGCACCTGCCACCGACCCCGAGACAGCACAGTGCTCCTCAGGCAGCCACAGACGTTCATTTTTAATGCCTGCTCTCTCTACACGTGGATTTAAGGTGCTCATGATAAGGTGTCATAAAAATATCTGACAACAGAGGAAACACTGAGCTGCTGCACCCGTTTTCCTTCGCCGCTATCTGTGGAGTTGTCTCGCCTAAAGCCTGGGATCCTGTAACAGAAGCCCCCGGTGGCAGGAGCACAGAGCCCTGTCACCCCCTGGGGGACAGGGGGCTTCAGAGCCCTGGGCCACCCCGGTCTGGGTGATCAGGCCCAGAAGACACCCACTGGTTCCCACTTGGGTGCTATGTCAGGCTGTGATCACGCTGATAAAAACGGCGTTCGGATGAAATGATCTTTTTGGTGAAATTACACAAAGCGGGGGGGGGGGGAAATTTTGCTTAAAAGGAAAAGGCATATTCACATTTTCAGAGGAAATTGCTGGTTTTCTGCTCAGCAGATCTTTTCTGCCTGGAAGTGGAGTTGTTTTGGCTGTTTATATGACATGCATGGAGGGAAAAGGCAGTTCCAGTTCCAAGCATTTGCTACGTGAACATATCTACATTATACACAAATGCAATGTTTTCACTATGTATAAAATCATTCCCCCTTCCTGCCTTACCCTTTTTAAAAAAAAAAATTGCATTTTGGCCTTCCACCTTCATTTGCAATCATTTTATTTCTCCCAACCTACTCTTTCCAAGGACAACCATTCATTTTCTAGTCCTCACTGCTGAAATCCCGCAGTGCTTTTAATCCTTCCTGATACAGAGCCCTCAAAAATAAAACTCGGCAATTAACCACTTGAAAAATGTTTTTTTGTTTTTTTGGTTTTTTTTTAAATTTTACCTTCCCTTTCACTGCTAACTCTGCAAGAAGGGGTGAGTCACAGCTTTGAAATCTGCACTGGATGCCAGCTGAAAACAGAGGCTTTACACGATCAAATTGACAGATGATTCCAAGGCAGCCCTGCTACGCACAGACCCATCCATATTCTGAGTTAAAAGAAATATTGCATTTTTAAGGGTAAAGAAACATATTTAAGAGATAAAGGAAAAGAAAAGTTTGCTGGTCATCAATTATCATAATAAAACAGAGGAGGTGGGGGGGAGAAATTCACTTTAAAGACATGTTAAAGCCCCCTAATCTTCAAAGAGATAAAGGCTACCCCTGAGCGAGCCACTTCGCCAGGAGGCGGCTGCGGTCCCGGCCTAGGGGGAGGCTGATCCAGCCCAAAAATAAGCCCGGGATAAACTTGAACTGAGTGTGGTCGGGTTCAGAGGGTGATAGGGAAGGAGGAAAAGGGGCACAGAAGGACACGGTGAGTGCAGTGGTGGGTGGTGGCTGTCGGCAGAGCCCCACGTTTCGGGGCGGCACCACCGGACACAAAGGGAACCCTGCGTGTTCTTCTCCCTCCAAGCCCTGCTCCTCCTGCCAGGCAAGCAGATGCACAGTTTCATGCCAAAGCAGCTTAGAAGATGGCAAAAGGTCCTGACTGGCAAAGCTCAGCTGCATTTGGAGCTGCAGGGACAGAGCTCATCCCCAGCCCTCTGCAGACAGTGGTCACCACCCGAGTCTGGATCAACCCCTTGGGGCATTTCGCTGTCTGGGGATGGCAGGCAAGGGATGGAGGAGAGAGGTGAACTGAGATGGGACATTCCTTATGCTTCTGGGCACCAAATGGGCATGCAAAGGCCATAGTCATGTCATGGGTTGGGAGAGAACATTCTCAGATCTTGTGATCGCTGCTGCGAAAGTCCAAGCCTGGACTCTTCACATGTGATCACTTGCAGAAGAAGCAGCAGGGTGGAAAACTGAGCACAGATCTTCTCCCTCTGCAAATTTTGTAGTTGGAATTCAGACAGAGGATGCTTTGAGATCAGCACTTTAAGCAGCCCTCCACAAAGCCTTCAAGCTGCCCAAGCAACACGTGCCAACAGGGAGGCTCCATCTGCAAATTGCATTTCATAGCTCACCAGACTTTTGTGCAACTCTTAAGCAATTTCCACGATGAAACCTCTCTCTTTTGACGATTTTAGAATGTAAAGTTCGAAAATAAAAATAAAAAACCCCAAAGAGATGAACAATGACAAGGCCAGGCGGGCTGGGATCCTCTACTGGATTCCTGCCCTTGGGGAGAAGAAAATCAACTGTTGAAGCAAAACTGAGACCACGAGCACTGCAAAGTTTTGGCCACTGGTAAAGCTGTGGGATCATTAAGATCTGGGTCTGTCTGGTTGGTGTTTGCTGGTAAAGGATTGTGACAGAAGGGTCCTAAATCTTGGTGAAAAGAGGGTCCCACTCTGAGTGAAGCAGCAGGAGTCACCAGAGGGCAAAAAAGGACCACCAGGAAATGAAAACCTGGATTCAGCAAAGGGAGGCAATGCCCCTCAGAGGGGCTGCCTGGAGTGCTCAAGAAAAAAGGGAATTTGCTGCAGCTTGTCTGGATTCTGGATAATGCATTATAACTGCATTATTGGATTATTAATACTAACATAGATATGCTTCCCATCCATCCATTAAGCTGGACTGTGTCCTATTAACCAACCACTCATCAGGTTTTCCAGTCAGAGGAAAACTGGACTGGCTCCATCATGAACCATCCAAATCCACATTAAAGCTTGGAGAAAATCACAGCAAAGTTCACTCCAGTTCCTGCAGCCCTGGCAGATTCAGAGCACGGAGCCCATTTTATACAGATGAGCTCAACTAAGAATATTGGAGAAAAGCTGGGGAAAAAAACCTGCCAAGGACCGATGACGGGTGACCTGCCACAAGGTGTGGAGTAATCCCAAAGCATCCAAGGGAGGTATAAGTGAGCTAGTCAGAGCATGGAAAGAGCTGGATACTTGCAGGCTTGGCTAACTCTGCTCCTCAAGCATGTGGTGTGGAGGCCAACCCCAAGGAGAAGGCTTCAGGTGTCCAAGTTTTGGAGAGACCCTCCAGCACCGAGGTCTTGTCCTGCCCCAAAACATGTCCATGCCTCTTATCTAAGCCCTGCTGTTCATTCAGCTTGTGCCGGGCCAGCCTCTCACCCTCGAGGCTCTAAAAAGTTGTTTCCAACCTCAGAGCCCACTGGTGTGGAGAGTTTATCACCAAGTTCAACACCAGGCTTTTCCTACAGCTCGCCAGCCAAAACTAACACAAACAGCCAGCTCCTCGTTCGTTATTCTAATTCCACCATAAAACACGCCAAAGCCAGTTCTGACTGGGGTTTTTGGTGATTTACTGCCTTTTCAACAGGGAGTGTCCAATGAATTGGGTCAGATTTACGCCAGAGGAGCAGCTGGAAGGAGCTCACCCAGCACAGCCTCTCTCGCTGTGCCGAGAGCAGCAGGAGCACTGCTCAGCTGCCCAAAAGGGACATCCCCAAAACTTCCTTATTTCCCACCACACAGGAGGGGCTGCCTCCAAAGTTTTTCTGTGAGCACTGAAAAGAGAAAGGCAAAGGCAGAGCTGAGGGGGTTTGGACCGTTGCTTGACTTGGGCTCAAGAGTTTGAGGGAACAATTCCCACTGGCAGCTCATCCCATCCCTGGAAACATTCAAGCCAGGTTGGATGGGGCTCTGAGCAACAGGTCTAGTTGAAGGTGTCCTGCCCATGGCAGGGGGTTGGACTAGATAACCCTAAAGTGTCCCTTCTAACCCAAATTATTCCATCTGAGACACCACTCACAGAACAAGAGGCCCTGGCAGGGTCACACCACTGAGGACACACCAACAAGCAGCACATGGGGGGTCCTGGCACCGCATCAGGGGTCTTGCAAGGTGGGCAAGGAGGTCCAACACCCCTGGTGTCAGTGGCATCCATGCCTTGTGCTTCTGGCTGCTGCAGAAAACTGAAGCCAACACTCAGCGTGGGCACACCTGCACAAAGCCCTTGCTCCTCCTGCATCCCCATTTCCTCTCACTACTGATGAAGGAAACCATCCCCAGCTTCAGCTTTGGCAGGCACCACACACAGCTCTGAGAAGTTTCATCTGACCAAGAAACTCCAACACATGCTTTATCAAAAAAAAACCTCCCAGCCAGCTCTGCTTTCAGTTGCTCCAAAATCCCCTTGCAAGATCTGCTCCAGTGAGCAGGACAGCAGTCCTGTCTGCAGAACATATCACAGCCTGGTTTGCCTCCAGCTGTCCCCACCAGAATTCCCCTGAGGAGTGCTGCTGGCTTTGGATGCTCCTGGCTGGGCTAATCCTGATCAAATATAAAACCTGTGCCCTTATTTAATTTTTTCTTTATCAGGTTGAAAAAGTTTCCCAGGGAGGCTGGTGCGTGGAAAGAGGAGGAGTTCTGCTAAAACATTAACCCTCTGGCATCCCACAGCAGGTATTTTGGGGTTCCTTCAGGAATGCTTTTTATCCTTGAGATGTTCCTATTTTAAACACAGCCAAGCTCACATGTAAAGACTCCAGAGCAGAGTTTCCCAAGTTAATGAATCCAGCAGCTTTGCAAGGGTACCAATCAGCTCTTCTGCTTTCTAGTCTGCAAGAGGAAAGGATGAAACAGGCCAAAAAAACCCCCTCTTGCAGTTACAAACATCAGCCAGGGCTTCACTAATGCCAGGAGGGAAGTATCTAGAAATGGACACACAGATATCCATCTTCCTCTGGGAGAGGGTGGAATGCTTTTCCTCGCTGTCAGGCTGATGCACTCTTATGATCTTGGTCTGATGTTCCATAGCTCACTCCTGTCTCTGCAGGGATGCACTGAGGATGCAGGATGGGCATCTTCAAAACCCCGGGGTCAAGATGCAAAGGGGACAGAGGAGGGAGTGCCATGATCTCCTGTCATTCCCATCACCAGATCCTGAAGGACTTCCTTTGAATCCCTTCTCCTTGCCCAGCAGCAGTGGCTGGGAGATGTCCTGGGGGCACAGACCAAGAGCAAACAGACTCTGAAGGAGTCCAGGAGGTCCTGGCTGCAGCAGCTCGTGGTTCAAAGCACAGCGCAGCGATGCCTCGTTGCTCCATCAGCCACAAACAGCTCTGACACCAGCCAGATGCTTTTCCTTCCTCGAGCTGAGACAGCTGAGTGAGCCACATCCCTGGGGAGCTTGGAAGTTGGATAAACCCCTCCTCAAGCTGCTGGGGTTGAAGCTATTCAAGCAATGCTGCTAAGCAGGGCAACAATGCAACTCCCATCCAGGGCATCCCTCAAAGGCTTTCAAGCCACGCTGTGCATCCCAGCCTGGTTCCTCCCCTGCCAAGCACCTGAGGCCTTTGCACCATGCTGTGCTGGAGACCATCTGGGAAGGCTTGTTGCTGCCTTGTTTTCTCCTGGAGGCACTGGAAGAAGCAGTGCTGCAGATGTGTGCAGGGGAGCCAACCTGGGTTTCACATCAGGGTTGCGAGACGAGGGATTTTTGGTCCTTCACTTGCTTTGGCCCAGGGGAAAACCTATTTCCCCTCCTTCCATGGGCCCTTTAACAGCACAGACACTTCCATGTTTCAGTCTGGCTCTTTTTTATTCCTGCTGCACAGAACAAAAGCAGTCTGGTCTATGGTTGGCTGCATAACATTAAGACAAGGAATTTGTGTCCTTCTCACCTCACCGGGTTACTGGAAGTTGTAGCTTTCTCCAAGTGCCTCCAGGCTGCTTGGGAGGAGATGCAAAGAAGAGAAAGAAAACAAAACCTTATCTACATGAAAACATTGCTCTGGCTTGGCTGAAACAGAGAGTAAAACCAGCTCAAGGCTCGGAGTGATGAGCTCCTTAGGATTTAACTGTGTCAAAGAGGTCACCCCCTCTCCCCCTTCTTGCAGGTACCACATGTCTGCATGGTGGCTCTCCAGGGCTCTCCAGTTGTCCCAGCCACTTTCACATCAGCCAGCAAGAGCAGGAGGAAAGCCTGGGAAGCCCCTTCCTTCATCCTGCAGTGCTAAGCACCGTTTGCTTCCCTAAGGCCAGCCAGGGAGGACCACCACTCACTGAATGCCAGCATCCCCAAATCTTACCCTGGCATCAAACAGCTTTAGGGTACCTTGCCCAGAAAGCCACACTTTTCACTAAGAAAAATATTGGGGGATGATTCCCTGCACATCTGTAGCAACAATGGGCCACATTAGACCAGGATTTGCATTTTTCTACAGGTGAAGCGGGAGGACACATCTCTCTGCCAGGAAGGGACTGGTCTGCATTGCTTGTACCACACAAAAACCCAGTCACTTGCCCTCAGCCCCTTCAGGATGAGACAAGCCCTGGGTTTTCTTGGCCTTCTTCCTTATCTGAGCTGAGAGTTGCCAGCAGCTCAGCACTGAGCTCCCCCGGGAGCTCGGGGAGAGCCGCAAGCCCCGTCTGCAAACGTCATCCCAGCTCCAGCAGCACAGCAGGTCTGTGTTATACCAGCCACAGCAGCTCTGCCAGAGGAATCAGCTTCTTCAGCCAGCACTGCTGATCAAACCCCCTCCGTTCCCTGGCTTTTGCTGCCGATGCACCGGGGGAAAGGTATCACAGTGCGTTCATTAACCAGGTGACACTCAAACCCAGCAGCCTCCCCCACCTTCCTCGAGGCACAACCACTGCGAATTAAATTACATGGCGGGGCAGGATTTAGTGGGCTGCTGGGAGTGCACTTGGCGCCCAGATTCCCATATCTGGAAGAGGCCTGTCCTTTGTGTATTGTGTTATGAGACAAAGGCGGAAGAAAACACCTGGAAGGCTGAGGCCGGGGTGGGGGGAAGAGACGTTGCCATGGCTGGTTAGAAGATTTGGGCCAGAGTTTGTAAAGGTCTTTGGAGATTTTGGCCTCTTCCAGTGCACCATGACTAGGAGAAGTAACTTGATGCCCAGAGATCTGGATGAGGGCTTGCTGTGGATGGTCAGAAATCCTGGACCATCCTCCCCTGCTCACCCATGGAGCAGATCTCTGCTATGTCTGCTGCGGGACTGCTGTGTCCTGGGGGCACTGACCCGCTCCGTGTGTCAAGCAGAGTCAGTCTCTGCCTGGGATGTGTTGGATTTGCTGTGTACACACAGACAGGACCACCTCCCTTCCCATGTGTTGACAGGACTGTATTCAAGCACCTAAAGATATGTAAAAATGCTCCTGGTGGGACGGAGTGCGGGGCCGAGCCCCGCTGAACTCACAGGCTTGCACCTTGCAGAGCTGCTTCCTCCACCTCTCAGCCACTACTTCATCCTCCAAAATCCACGGCACCCTTTTTGGCTGGGATAGGAAACTCCAGCAATGATCTCTAACGAGCCTTCAGCTCTTCCCTACCCTCGGAACACTGCGCAAATATCTTTTGAAGCCAAGAAGATGGATGGGACAGCCAAGGGCAGAGAGGGAGGGGAGGAAACGCAGATAAAGCCTCTCCCCCGGCTCTTCATGGGAAATCCCCCATCACAGGCGTGAAGAGAGAGGTGAGAGGTTTGTCAGACACCAATAATGGTCTCCCCACCCTCCCTCCTGAGTCTGCTGCATCACAAATGATGAAGCAGAAAGCTGGAGGGCGGGTTGGAGTTACAGTGCAAAGACACCGAGCGCCAGCGCAGGGTCCCCCCGGTCCTCTCCTTGCCCCCTTACAGCATCACTGCCTGGTACCCCGACCTGGGAGCTCCTCAGAACGAGCTGCAGAGCACACACTTCACTGTGTGAGACACGGCACCTCCCTTCCTACCGGCAGGAAGGGAAAACCCCATAAATAAATGGCAGGAGGAAAGATATTACAGGTCCTCCAGCAAGCGCCTGGAAGCCGCCTCGGAGGCGAGGAGGGGGGAGGAAGGGAGGCTGACTGACAGCCTGATTTAAGACCTGCCTGAAAAGCAAACAAAAGCAATTGAAAACTGCATCATCTAGGAAAACTTAGTAGGTTGTATTTTCACAAGTGAGGACTGATGGTAAGACCAGCTTAATCCCCCAGCGGACTTTCCACACCTCCGCAGGCCGGCTGGCGGGGCCAGCTGTTCTGTCTTGCAGCTGATTGCTGAAACAACATTGTCGGGCTGGAGGGATTGAAACAGGATGGGCTGGAGGGAGCAACACACAACAGAGGCCTTAAAAGAAGTGTGCTTGACTTCCAAACCCCCCTTCTCCCCAAAGGAGCCGGGGGCACCTCCGGAACTCGCAAGGATGCTCAAGCCCGGGCAGAGTCTCTGCTCACAGGCGAGCAGGAAGAAATCCCTAGAGAAGTCTTCCTCGGTGTTTTCAGCTAGTTTGGGGTGAACAGGAAACACAACCAGGAGGTAAAGACATAACTTATGGCCTTATCTTTCCTTCTCAGGGACTGACCTGGGGACCCAACGAGCTGAACATGAGCTACACCACAGTGCTGTGGCCACACCGGGCTGACTGACGGCAGACACGGCGCTCGACACAGACAAGTGTTAAAAGATTACCTCATGGGCAGGCAGACAAAAAACCCCCAGCCCAAGACATTCTAAAGATAATATTTCCATTTGGTTTTGGCTCGAAGAGAACCGCAGAGTTCCCTCCTGCTAATTGCAGAATCCCGATAAATTCCAGAGGAGGAGAGTGAAAAACACCACTTTGCCCCAACCAGGGGATGTTCTGAGCTCCTGACTCCGTTCTATCCCCACCCTGAAATGATGAACCAGGATGACATTTCCTTTCCCAACATCAGACTTGTTAACAGAGCAAAAACCCACACGTTTAAGCAGCTCAACACATCTCCTGTAGGGATGAGACATGCAAGCAGCAGATGTACAACCCCCTGTTACTGAATCTGAACCTTTTTGTCTGCAAGTGGTTTAAAATCCCTGCCCGATGGTTAGAGAACAAAAGGCAAAGTAAACCCACTCTTCCATCCATTCCTTTCCAAGCCATCTATTTTATCCTACAAGCTGTGAGACTAGATATATATGCATGAGAATAGATATATAATTAAATGAAGATGGGAGGTGGTTCACCTGGGATATTTGAACATTTAGGGCTGACAGCCTAACAAGTTCCTGCAGGGTAATAAGCCTAAGCCTGGCATCTGGGAGCTCAGGGGATGTCCACACAATTAAAAACAGCTGAGGCATCTCTTGGTGGCTGAGTCTTAATGCCCATGGTGTGAAGTTCCCTCCATCAGCTTAAGCTGTTTGATCACAGGAATCATTTCAGTAATGCTGCATGTTTGCAACAGGTAAGGAACATGTGTGGTTATGCCTGCTGGGCTGAGGGGTGGCAACTCCACCAGGAGCAAGGGCTGATCCCTTCCACGATGCTCTGGAGGATGGGGCAGGTCTGTCTGTCCACACAGGTCTGTGCTGCTGCTGCCTCCTGTTATCAGGAGAGCCTGGTGCTCTCCAGATCTGAGGGCTCTGATAAGACTCAGCATCCCAGGTACTGCCACGACATCTGGAATCCAGACCGCAGAGAATTTGCTCCTTTCCTTCTCTGAGAGAGAAGATGGATGAACCCGCCTGGCTGACCCCGGATTGCTCAGAGGGACAGATGATATATCAAGGTCTCTCCCTCTGCCAGCCTCTAGGCAGTGATGTGGACCTGGTCTCGAGGAAATCTGTCCTCTGCTCGGTCCCCAGCAAGTGGCAGCACTGGCAGGACAGCATCCTCTGCTTCCTTGCCCTCACAGCTTCATTTCCCTTCATGGTTATTTCTTGAATTACTGGGTCTGCTGACAATCAGGTGAGTGAAGTTTCTATTTAAGAGCAAATATTTTGATTCAAATGGGTTTTACCTTATAAAAATCTGACATTAAAGCCCAGGCCACCAGATATTCTGTTTTTACCAAGGCTGAAAGCTTTCTGAAATTCTGTTTTGTGGTGATGTTTGATCTCTTTAATTCATCTCCATTTTTGCAAAGACAGTTACCCAACCAAGCAGCTCTGCCCTCCTTAGCCAAGCCAAAGCCATCTCTTCCTCCCATGCTCAAGTCTCTGTGCAACCAGCAGCGAAAAGGGTTGGGAAGTTTTGATTTTTGGGGGATTAAACGAGGAACAAGGCGAACATGTCACAAACCACCAAGAAAGACAAGTGACAAAGAGGACACCAACAAAGATTTGGTCTCAAATCTGAGTCACTCTCAACTCTGAGTTCCAAACCCCTCCCCAGGTCTTCTTCCACAAGCCCTGCTGAATCCATCAAGCCTGACCCATCAAATGTTTGGCTTTTCCTATCCTGACAAGGGAAAAAAAAATCATCTAAATATTTATTCCACCTCCACAAACTGGATTTTATTTCCATTATTAAAGGTCTGTCCCTGAAACCAGCACCTCTAACTGGAGCACCACCTGTAACTCCTCCTTAACCCAAACTAAATAAATCAACTCATCACTATTTCAACAAGTTAAAAATTTCTCAAAGACTTTGTAACTTCAGTAAAATCAGTAAAGTGTAAAGAATAAGTCAGGGAAGCGGAAGGAGCAAGGAAGAACTTCCAGTACCTGTTTGCCACGGTTCTGAATTCATCCCAGGCACAAGTGAATGCTCTCAGGGTGTGATGAACTCTGGGCTTTGGGTCTCTGTGACATCTGTAGTGCCTGCAAAAAAAAAAAAAAAGGGAGCTATTTCAGACACCTCATGCTGATTGTAAAAGCTTCAGTCATGTAATTATAAGCAGGGCCTGTTTGGGAATTTTAGGGCTGAGGGAGCTAAATAAATGCTCACATTCCATGGGTTTGGGTGACTCTGCTGCAGACAGGGAGCAATTTGGGGGGATGCTGTAATTGCAGGAGGGAGACCCCACTGGGAGGGCAGGAACACCTGTAAACACGAGGTGAGGAGGGGAGAAGGGCCAGGGAAGGAGCACAGGGGGCTACAGCATCGCTCCCAAAATGCAGCTGGATTGCCTTTTCCTGGGAAAGGATGGGAGCTGAGGTCCCAAGTGCCATGGCTGCAAGGGGAATTCCCTGGGGAACCTGTAGCACCCGGGACGGGGCTGATGGGCCACAAGGAAGCTTTGTTGTGTCAAGGGGAAACCTGCAGCTCCCCAGTCCCTGGCACATCTGACCCAAAATGTCTCCTGCTCCCAAACCCCTAGTGCTGCCCATTCAGCATAGTCCCAGAGGTTTTCCTGGACCAGAGATGAATTTAAACCCTTTCCCAGCCTTTCCTCATCTCTAAGCAAGCCCAGAAACCAGACTTAGAGCAAGTGCATCACAGCTCAGCCTTCCAAACCCTCCTCTTCTTCATCCTGAGCCCCAAAACCCCCAATGCCCTGCTGTGGGTCCTGCTGGCTGGGATCAACTCCAAGGCTGATGTACCTCCTCTGGGATGCAGACAGCTCAAACAGGTGACCCCAGCAACCTCCCCAGCTCCAGCCCCAACTTCCCAGTGGATGGGGAAATGTCAAAGAAGCACAAAGCCCCAGGGCCACGGGCTTTGCTGCACTTTAGCTGTGAAGGGAGGGAAGAGCAAAGCAACTGCCTCGAGAAGCAATTGCTCCCACAACCCTCACCTTAGACACCTGCCTGGAAAATGGAGAAGAGGAGGGGAAGGGAGGAAGAAAAAAAAAAAAGGGAAAAGCCAGCCCAAAGGCCCCACATCTAATTGATTTCCTGGTGGAGATGGCTGGTTTATCACTCGTTATTTATCGAGCGTACCTGCCCCGGAGAGCTGCAGCCTTTCTGCTCCCCGGGGGCTCCTCCCTGGCTCCCCCCTCCCAGCCTGCAGTGAGGAGGATGACCCAGCCACTTCCATTTGTCCCCCCAGCCCTGATGGAGATGGATGAGTGGGTTAATGCTGCCTTTCCCCGTGTGGTGCTGCCCCGCTCCAGAGCTAAACACCAAAACGGGCTGGTTTTTCCCCAAGTGTGAGCTTTCCCCCTGCTATGTCAGCTACACACTGAAAACCAAAAACTTCTCATCCAGAAGCCTAAAACTGTATTAATTTTCGGCTTTCCAGTTAGAGGGAAAAGGCAGAAATTTCCCCTGCGATGAAAACAGGGAAAGGGAATTGTTTTTCCCCCAGCGGCTTTAGCTGCAACACATTTGTCCGTGTTTTCCTGATGTTGTAATTCCCCAAAGCTTTTATTTTGCTGTCCCTTGTCTCCCAGTGCCACCAAGGGGACAGAATAGCCATCAGGTCCCCAGCCTCTGGCAGCAGCACCTCTGACTCAGCATTTTGAGGAAGGAATTATCCACACAGCCACTGACTCTCCCATTTTCTTCCAGCACACACCCTGCTTCCCTAGATTCGTGCTAGGAAACCCAGAGCACTAATTTCAAGCTGAAATGGTCCTCAAGGACCACCATCCCATGAGAAGGGTGTATTTGAGCTGAACCCATCCTGTAGCTGCTCCTGAAGTCATTCAGACAGGCCCCAGGCTCATGAAACCCCATCCCCACAGCAGAGGAGTGCAAAAAGCATCCTCTGTGTGATCCATGGGGCAGGAATTCGTTTCCTTCCCCATCCCTTTCACAGGGATGCTATAAGCTGTTCCAGCACACAAAAAACCAGCAAGAAAATTCACTGCAATCCATTTTCACACCCTGGGATCAGCGTTACACGGCTCAGTGCCCTCTCCCCACCACCCCTCTCCACCTCCAGAGCCCCAGCAGTTCCCCTGGCACCCCAGTAA
Organism: Lepidothrix coronata; assembly: GCF_001604755.1. Lineage (NCBI taxonomy): Eukaryota > Metazoa > Chordata > Aves > Passeriformes > Pipridae > Lepidothrix > Lepidothrix coronata. Next base: position 515,696 of record NW_016690369.1, read on the forward strand.
ATGGATTTCCTGGTGGTGTCCCAGTGCCCAGCCTGGCTCAGCACAGGGAGCTCTGGCATCCCGCCACAAGCAGCAATCAATGCAAAGGGTTCAGCAAACCCCCCTTTGTTTGGGCTCCCAGGCCATCTCCCCCTCCAAGGCAGCATTTCTGGGAGCAGACTGGGGAAGAGCCGCCTGCAGCACTTCAAAAGAAGAGTTCACGCATGGGTAAAGGGCCTTTAAAATGGGATTAAAAATTCACATTTGTGTCCCGCATTTTTTTGACGTTTCTAATCAAACCTATCCTGAGACAGAGAGGAGGACTGGGTTAGCTCACTATTTTGCAGTGATAAGACATGAGGAGCCTTTGGTGGGTGCTTCTAACAAGCGATTTTTTTTTTTATAATTTCTAAAAAACAGCCAAAAAAAAAAAAATCCCTTATCTGAAGTCAAAACCATCCCATTGAAAACTCAGAGCTCAAAGCTTTTCATTAGATACACACAAGCATCATTTTCACCACATTCCCCTGAAGGGAACCAGCAGTTTTCCCACCAGTGACATTTTTTTCCCGGCCACCAAAGTTCCCAAACCAAAACCCGGGCGGGTTTAGCGCCCCAAAAACCCCATTTCAGAAGACATGGCTGCGATGGCCACGAGCTCCCCGGGGTCCTCTCTGCCTTCTCGCCCCCAGGGAAGCAAAATCCTGCCCCTCGAGGTCGTTATTGCCAGCGTGGTGTCCCCGGGGGATTTTGTGCTCAGCAGCAGGTAAGTGGCCTTTGATCCCACGCGCCGCCCGGGGGCAGAAGGGCCGATGGATAAGACCCCAGGGAGACAGAATCCGCAGCCATCCCTCCTTCCCTAATTCCCTTCTGAAGTGCTGGAGCCACTGTCACCTCTCATTTAAAAGAAGCGAATGCCCTCGTTTTAATTTCTAACCAGAGCGAACTGGATAATAACATTAACCCCGGCAGGGGGTGGCAGGAGAAGGCACCTCCTCGCTTCAAATGTTTGGACAAAAAATTTGCTCTCATTAGGGCAGAAGCCCAGGAGATGTCGCCTTTGTGGGGCGGCGACGGGGCTTTGTTGCCTTTGAATGTCTCCTCCGAGAGCGCCCGGGGCTGTAATTGGGGCCGGGCAACGCTCGGGGGGAGAGAGGCAGAGGCAAAAAGAGGGAGGAAAGCTCGAAATCTCCTCTGTAACGCCGTATCCCGCTGCAAAATGTGCTCCTGGAGAGCTGGCTCCCTGAAATCGGGAGCGTGGGGATGTTCTCAGTGGGAAAGGCAGGGTCACATCCTGCCTGGGGCTCAGGCTGAGGGGTGGTGCCCTCTGCTCTGGGAGAAGGGTTTGAGGTCACGCCAGGAAAGCCTTGTGAGCCACCAAGGGGGGAAAGGACTAATTCAGCTGAAAAGTTCAGAGCTGGGAGACCCACGGGAGAGACCCAGAGGTGTCCATGGGTCCTTCCTACCAAGAATTGGGAAGAAAAGAGGAGGACAAAACAGCACCTAGGCCGACCACACTATGTTCCTATTTCTGCTTGGACAAATAAACATTATTCCCATCATTTTCAGGAGGTTTCCCGCACTTCCCTCTGGGTTCCTCCCTAGTATGCAGCTGACAAAGATGCTGCAAAGCCAGGCAGGAACCAGGCTCTGATGCTGAGGGATTCTCATGGACACCAAGAGGAGAGAAAATGCTTCTTTTTCCACAGCAGCAGCAATTTTTTCCCCCGGGGAAGGAGCTTAACTTGGAATTTACCTGCTGCCAAGTTCAGGGATCACGGCATCTCTCTGAAGTCGCAGCAAGGACTGTGCAAAGCTGAAAGCAGGGATGTGATGGGAAACACAGGAGAGCCAACACTCCTAAATGCAGGCTAAGATGGTCTCCAGGTAGTGCACAGGGTGTGGAGAACTGATAACAAGGGTTGACTTAGGGAAGCTGTGGCTGCCCCATCCCTGGAAGTATCCAAGGCCAGGTTGGACAGGGCTTGGAGCAACCTGGGATAGTGGAAGTTGTTCCTGCACATGGCAGGGGATGGAACAAGATGACCCAAACAATTCTGGAATTTTATGACTGACTAAACTTTGCCCACTAACTGATCCCATGAACAAAACATCTTTTACACAGACACCACTGCTAAAGGCAGCGTCCCAAATCTCCCTCCTGCTTCTGCCATACTCTGAAAAGGAGCACCAAGAAGCAAGAGCTGGTGTGAAAGGAGCAAAGAACAGGCACAAAACGGCCAAAATCGAGGACAAAGTGATGGCAACACCAACCAACAGAGAAAAAACAGTCACCACACACTTTTCCTCCACCAGGACGCACATTGTCAGCCAAAGACACGTAAGTTTGGTTTAGCCTCAGTTAAGGGGGAGGAGGAATTAAAAGAAAGTGTTCAATTAATTCCTCATTTATGGACAAGTAGCCAGTATATTGCTTCTCTCTTTCCCCAAACCACCCACTGTCAGTATGTTTAGAAACAGGTTGGAAATTAATGTCCTTGCTGCGTGTGGCTGTCAGAAGAGATAAGGGATTTCTTTGGAGGGTCACTTTTTCATTAGTGTGTTTTAATTACTGCTGGGTGAAACCCTAGAGCTGCCCTGGATATGCACCTTTTTGGAAGCTGTTGAGTCAGATCCATCTAAGCACAGCACCGGGCTGATGAAGATTTGGGAATGGGCAGGATCCCACCCATCACTGCAGGGGCAACACAGCTCAGACTGGAAAGCTGGCAGTGGGACTGGTGCCTTGGAAAAGGACAAAAAAAACCCCAGAAATATAAGATTTCACCTTGGAAAAGGACAAAAAAAAAAGGGAGAAATACATTAATTCACCTGAGCTTTTGGAGACCTCCTCATGTTAGCTCCTCCAAGGAGAGAAACTTCCAGAAGGTGGGACACCTTATCCTGCTCCAGGTGTCTAAACCCGTGCCCTCAGAGCTCATCTCACAAAACTGCACCCAAGTTTAAGGTCCAAGGACCTTCTGTACCAAGGTCAGTGCTGCTGTGACTGACTGTAAGACGGGAGAGGTATCTGCAATCAGGCACTGGAGAGGATATTCCATCAATATCTTGGTTATTAAAAGCTTCTTCTCCACGTAAAGAAATAAAAAGGTGCCGTTCTATAAGGTTATTTCTTTGTTTTCAATATAACTTGGGAGAAAAAAAAAAAGAAGTTAATCATGTTCCCAATATTCCCTTTCAGCTCAAACTAGTTTTTAATGTCACTACATACAAAAAGACAGGTTAGTCAGTCACTCTTGAGTCTTCCCAAGAGCTACAGAGATTCCCCCCCAGGTAAAACCAGGCACTTCGAAAACACAGAAGAAACACATGTTTTAACTCTCAGAAAAAGGAGGAAATCCAACCAACCCCCTGCAGATCTATCGAGGGCAACTCGATGGGACAAACCCTGACTGTGATGGGACAAACCACAGCTGTCACGTCGTTCTCAGGAAGCTTCTCCTGCCATCAGGATCAAGGAGAGCCCGAGGAAACTGGACACGACCTTCCCTCAACCCTGAGCTTTCTCCCCTCGCCCATCCCCGCGTCCAGTTTTACAGCAAATAAAGAGAAAATTGAGCCCCGGCGAACACGGAGTGCAGCGTGGGTGCTGCAGAACCTTGGCGGGGTGATCGGACTGGGAAAGGGCAAAATTCAACTGGGAAAGGGCAAAATTCAACTGGGAAAGGGCAAAATTCAACT
>NW_016690369.1:519890-551254 GCF_001604755.1 Lepidothrix coronata
AACCTGGGAAATGGCAAAATTCAACCAGGAAACGGCAAAATTCAACTGGGAAAGGGCAAAATTCAACCAGGACATGGCAAATTTAAACCATGAAATGGCAAAATTAAACCAGGAAACAGCAAAATTCAACCAGGAAAGGGCAAAATTCAACCAGGAAATGGAAAATTAAACCGGAAAGTGGCAAAATTCCACCAGGAAATGGCAATGCTTTGAAGGAACAAGCCAAACTGCAAGCAAGGACCAGCTGCAGTGCATAAACACCTCGGGTTTTTTGGGGTACTGTACCTCCAAGTGGGTTTAATGGAGAGGTGACTTCCCCCAGTCCCTCTCACAGTCCGTCAAGGCCATCACAGGATTTGTTTGGTCTTGGAGGAGCTGTGGGAAGCACCAAGTTGGCCCCTTGGCTTCCCCTTCAGCTCTCCCTCCCAAGCTCTCTCCCTCCAACTTGGCTTCCCTGACAGCAAAATGGAGAGAACAAATGATTTTGCCTTTCTTTCCGAGGGACTGAGATAATTTGATTTAAGAAAATTACCAAGGAAAACAAAAAAAAGAGCATTTTTTGGAGTTCCAAGTGGAACTAGAAAACCACGGATCAAAAGAGTTGGTCAAAATGTTCTAACAAGGTTGTCCTTCCAAACCCACATTTGGATTAAATCAGAACATTTTTCAAGAACTTGTTGATTTCTATGAAATTTTTGAAGAGGGACAAAGCACTTGCCTCAGCTTTCCAGCAGCAGTGCTGGAATATTTGGTTTCATTTTGGACATTATTTTGTTGGAGCACGAATTTCATTTCAGGCATTATTCTGTTGGAGCGTTTTCTCTGAAATATATTAAAATATATCACGACACATCATGATATATTAAATGCCATAATGCATTTTTATGATGTTAAATTTCAAATATGTATACAAAAGGCCAAACAAAATATTTTCTCATATTAAAATGTCGGATTTTTATTGAAACAAATGATTTTAAAAAAAAATAAATCCCGCAATCAGGAAGCATTTGAGACTTCCTACACACTTATTGCTTTTGTCCAGTTTTACTGCACGAAAAATGCTGGTTTCTAATTGCTTTGCAGAATGGGAAAATTTCATTTTGCTGTTTTCAAACTCAAAATTGCAGTTCTCCATCAGCTCTCAAGGCACTGGAATTCCTCAGGCTGTATTTTTCCCACGGAACGAAAGGAGGAGGAAAAGACACCCGTTCCCACCGACATTTTTGAGTCATCAGTTAAACCAAATGAGGCAGCTGAAAAGACTTCACTTCTGGCAAACCAAGAAAACTAAGCCAGTGACAAATATTTTTGCCTAAAAAGTCAAAAAATCTGCCAGCACACATCGGATCCCATGGAACATCCAAGCCTTTTTACCTTTCTGGGATGGTGGACAGCACATCTTGGTCCTCAATCAGAGATGAATCTAACAGGCAACTGTGGCAAGTAAAAAGAGTAAAAGTTTTCTTTCTGGAGCGTTTTCCTTAAGCTTGGGAAAAATAAGAAGGGGAAGAAGAGGAAAGAAATACCCTTGTGCTGTAGTTTCTCGGCACCTTCTTCTGTTAAGGACCGTTTCTGTGGGGAGCAGAAGGCAGGTGAGAGTCCTCAGGGCATCACAGATGGATGGAACTGTCTGCCCAGCTGCAGAAATCCTGCTTGGGGGCTTGGAGAGTGTGGATTTACAGCTTGTACATGGGGGAAAAACACGTATTAACATCATACTTTTGATGGTGAAAGCCCTCCCACAAACCTCTGGCTGCCAGATCCTGGTGCTGGTTTCAATCCCTTATCTAGTGCAAATGAAGCTGAGAGAAGAGACTGAAAAAAAGACCAATCATGTAACAACTGTTCCCTTGTCCTAGAGAGTGGTCTGCTCGTGGATAAGGTTTCACAGAAGTGAGAGGCAAACTGTGCCCTAAACATCCCCAAAATGCACAGAATTTCTTCAGAATAGAGAAAATATCAGCTCAGAAAGAACCTTGGGAGGTCTCTAGTCCAACCCACTGCTCAAGCAAGGCCTACACTGAATTCAAACTGGGTCACTCAGGGCTTTGTCCAGTTGGTCCTTGAACATCTCCAAGGATGGAGATCCCACGACCTCCCTGGAGCCTCTATCCAGCCAAAAAATACAAAAAGCCTTGTCCATTTTCCCCTCATTATCACATTAGTAGATGGGCTTCCTTCATGACTTATGTTTGTGTGTGTGTGTTCTTTGGTCTGGTTGGGATTGCCAGATCCCAGGATCACCAAGTCCTCCCTGACACCACTTTCTACATCTTTCCTGCCCATTCCCACCAAGCAGGACTAATGCTGGCATCACCACTCTGCTTCTGTTTCTCATCACGCCTCTCTTGTTCTCTAGGACAGACCTCTGGTGCTCATCCAGCACCAAGAACCTCCAGAAATTGTGACATCCTAATGCTATTGTTAAAAAGAAAAATTATATATATATATGTAAACACATGCATAAAAGGTGAGATAGGCATATCCCTGTGCTTTCAGGCAAGTCCCCTAATTGTTGTTCCTGATCTTCTCTGGAAAAAATCTTGCTACTACCTGGAAAAGGAGACCAAGCTGATGCAGTGAGTGGAGGCCAGGAGAAGGAGAACCAGGGAAAGATCCAGTGCCAGCTTCTCAGCCACTCCATTCTGAGATTCCACATGTCTCTGAGGCTCCACTGCCCAGTTAAGTTGAGCCTAGTTAAAACAGGAGAGATATTATCAGCCCAAACAAGCTGTTCTATGTTAAACGCAGGGAACAGAAAAAGAATCACTATATGATCAAAATATCCTGAGTTGGAAGGGACTCACTGTGACCATCAGAGTCCAGCTCACTCAATAGGAAGCTTTCCATTGAGTGAGTTTAAAGTGGAGGCCTCTTCCATGTTTCCAAGGACATAAAACAAGGACAAGCAGCCCCGGGTGACGAGCTGGGTGTGAGCAGAGTGCAGGTGAACCTCTCGCACCACCAAGGAAAAGCTGCTTCTCCCAGAGTCCTGGCTGCAGGAACAGCAGCATCCAGGGCCAGGCTGTCAGCAACACGTGTGGGGGTGGGTGAGTGGGTGTTTAGAGTGGATATAAATGATCCTCACAGTTTTGGGCTGGAGGCTGGATTGCCTGACAGTCCCACCATACCCACGGCTCGGGCGCACACGCTCCTGAATGTTTTCATTATTTTTTCATTTGTAATTTTATTTCATAATGGTAACAAGACACCCCAGGGCAATGTGTTTCCAGGGGATTATTGCTTTTTTTTTTTTTGCTGTATGACACATGCCATAATCACCCAGAAACGTACAGCCTGTCACATCTCATTACTGAAGCGTGGCTGAGACATCCACGTACGAGGCGCGATGGATAGAGCGGGGCCATAAAATTATATGGACATTTGGTGGCAGAAGTTAGTCTGTGCAAGCAGTTCCCTGAGAATGGCTTGCAGCTGGGCTAGCTCAGCTTGGAGCCATCCTCAGCTTCAGAGCTCTTACAAGTGTTGTTTTTGCTCCTACTCTGCCCACAGAGCCGTTGCAGAGGGTGCACGAACTAACTCTGCTTCCCTCTTTAGCTTGGCAAGGTTCACCCCACCTGCAGACACTGTCAAGAAACACCTTCCAGGCAAGCTCAGCCCTGGGGTGACTCACAAGAGTCCCCTGAGGACTTGCAAAAAGCAAGTCCCAAGTCAGGCTCCTTCTACCTTTTACTACCCACTGCCCATAAATAACCACTCACGAGATTTCCTGGAGACCTGGGATGTGCATGGGGGAAAAGGAGAGAGCACGGAACTTGGGGCATGAGCTGCTTTCTTCCAAGGAATGGTGTCATTCTGGATTTATTTCATAGTTTCAGTCAGTCTGGGCACCTGGCACAGGAAGCCAAATGTCTGAAAACAGGGGTCAAGTGTAGACACCCTGGCTTTTGGTGAGCTGCCAGGGGACAAGAGAGAGGGAGGTGTGCTCTGCAGGTAATGTTCTCCTCGGCCAACAAGGCTGGGGAGGTGGGCAGGGCCCACATTCAGCACCCCAGGATGCTCTAAGCAGCTGCTGCACCACGGCCAAGAAGGTTGGTGCTTACAAGCTCCTCTCTGGTGCTCCCAGGGACTCGAACAGGAGGCCATTCATGGGCATCCAGTGATTCCCAGCAGCTGGACTGGCTCTGGCTCCCAGCACCCCACTGCCCTCAGCGTGTTGGGACGTTATGTCACCCCCAGGGCTGAGGCAATGGACAGGCTGGAAGGCCTCCTCTCCACAGAGCTCCAGGCTGAGGTTAGGGCTGGAGAACATCAGCCCTCAGCTCAGCACAGGGTGAAACCCAAGCAGATGAAGAGAACTTTTGTACAGCTCCAACACACAAACGCTCCTCAGATCAGGGGTTCCTGACCTACCACCCGGGAGAAGAACCAGGATCAAGCTGAAGACTAACTGTGAAGAGACAGCAGGCTAGGGGGGCCTTCAGTATGAGGGGCCCAAATGCTTTCCTGGTTGGACTTCAAGATCATGGAATCACAGAAAGCCTTGAGTTGAAAGGGATCTTAAAGAAAATATCATTCCAACGTGCTTTCATGGGCAAGGACACCTTCCACTAGCCCAGGTTGCTCTAATCCCTGTCCAACCTGGCCTTGGGCACTTCCAGGGATGGGGCAGCCACAGCTTCTCTGGGCAACCTGTGCCAGGCCCTCCCCACCCTCACAGGGGAGAATTTCTACCCAACATCCAATCTAAATCTCTCCTCCTTCAGTTTAAAACCATTCCCCCTTGTCCTATCACTGTCTGCCCATGTAAAAAGTCACTCTCTCACTTTTTTATAATCCCCCTTTAAGTACTGGAAGGCTGCAATAAGTTCTCTCTGGAGCCTTCTCTTCTCCAGACTGAACAACCCCAGCTCTCTCAGCCTGTCTCTGTAGCAGAGATTCTCCAGCTCCCTGGACATCTTTGGGACCTCTGGACCTGCTCCAACAGGTCCACACCTTCCCTGTGCTGAGGACTCCAGACCTGGAAACAGTCCTCCAGGTGAGGTTACACAAGGGCAGAACAGAGGGGAAGAATCACCTCCCTCGAGGTGATTCCTGAGGGTCTTTTCCAACCTAAATGATTCTTAAGATGCTGGTGGATTAAGAGACAGAATAAGCAAGCAGGAGAAACCCCTCACATGTATCTGACTAAAGGAGTTATGAGATGCTGTAGTAGACACTCCTAAGCCTTTTCTGCACAACTGCAAGTGCCTTTCTCTGCCTGGGAACACTCACAAAAAGGCTCTGAGAGCTGGACCACCAGGACGAGCCCTGCCCTGAGGTAAACAGAGATTTTTGCCTGGCAGGCTCGTGGCAGCACAAACCTCGCACTGGGCTCTGAATGACAGGTCTGTACTAGCCTGGGTGGCACAACCACCAGCTGGCCTTCCAGCCCAGTCCCTCCTGGAGATCTCCCAGGACCACAGGAGGCTCAGTCCCTGCTCAGTTAGGCGAGGATGGAGATGGATTTTTTTGTTTGGCTGCAGAGAGCCTGCCCTTAACCACAAAGCCTACAAGAATCCCCGACCCGGCCCTTCAGAAACACAGGCACAAAATAAATTCACAACAAGGCTTTTCATCTCCGGGGAAGTTCATCTTACCTGAGTCCTGGAACAATGTCACAGGGATAGAGCCTTTCTTTCTCCTGGTGATGGGGTTTGCAGCAGGTTTTTCCACGTTCTGTGCCTTTAAGCTTTTTATACTTCTGCCTCCCTTTCTGAACAGCAACCTTTTTGTTCTCCACTCTGCTGCAACTCGCAGATATGTGCACCATGCCCTCTTTCACAGAGAGGTATTTTTGTTAATCCTTCTTGCTGTTCTCCACAATCTAAAGTTAAAAACATTCAGGTCAAAAATACATGGCTGAGGTGGGTTTTTTCCAGGACACCCTCCTCCCCCACTCAGAAACCAAAGGTGTTTCCTCAGTTGAGCAGGATCAGCCTCCTGCAGGTGGAAAAGGCAATTTATGAAGACATAAACTACAATTATGCACAGTCAAATGCTACTCTTGGATAGATGGGGCAAATCCCCTTTGCCTACACCACTCCTGTTATACCTGCTCACACTCAAGCTTCCTTTTATTCTTCAGAGCAGCTTAACATAAATCTCAGCAACTCCTAAAAGTTTTTTTTCCTCCTTGCCAAGTTTCCTCCTGGCTCTAGGAGGGCAAACAGCAGCCACACAGCCCCTTTTGTGCTCCAGGGCTTGGCTAATGCCCCTCCCCGAGGCTGGTGGGCAGGAGAGGTGCCCTCAGCCACGCTCGGAGGGCTGGCACAGCATCACAGCGGGCTTTGAGCAGCAGCAGCTGCTGGGTGTCCATGGCAAGGGCACCTCACAGCCCCAAAAGAGGAGGGGGTCTGCAGGGCAGGGCCTTGGGCAGCCCGGGGGGACCTGGAAGCTCCTGTGGGACCTGGAAGCTCCTGTGGGGATGCTGCTTGCAGGTGGGAGCCAGGGAATAGGAGATCAGCCTGGCAGGGGGGAAGCTGGGAAAAGCACAAAATACAGCACCAAATGTCACTGAGTTCACAGGGGCGAAAATTAGACCCTGCAAACGGGACTTCCTCCCCCTGACCCTCCCTGGGAAGGAAAAAATCAAAAGCAGGCAGAGGGTGTGGACAGGACTCAGCTGGAGATGTCCCAGCTTCTCAGCACATAACCAATTCCTTTACCATCATTCCCTCTGCTCTGCCCGTGGAAGGGGACACCTGAGTGCCCCTTGCATTGCAAAAATCATTTAAGGGCTTCTTTGTACTCTGTTCCATTCCTAAAGGGCAGCTCTTGGGCTCAGGCAAGGCTTACCATGGTGGACAACACAAAGTCCCCTGTGCTGGCAGGGCCTGGGCACATCCGTGGGCTCTTGGGCCAGTGGTTCTGGAGGGTGACAGCCACTGGAGTCTGTCCTGAGCCAGGAAACTCTTCTGGGGGTTCCCAGAGTGAGTTGGTGAAATCCTGTAGTCACCCAGGCACAGGTTCAGCTGATGGAGAAAACAAAAATCCTTCAGGTGAAAACAATAAACCCTTTGCAATGGCTTCACTTCCTCTTGCTCTCCCTCAGCTATTTTTCCTCCCCATTATTGTACTGGTTCTTTTTATTTTTTTTTTCCCACGTGGTCTTCTGACTTTTCTATTCGACTTTTTCCATCTCCCTTTCTTTTTTTCCTCCTTTTTATGCACTTGTGTTGTTTTTTTTCTGTGCAAGCCACGGCCCACATTTCAATTACACCTTACCTGGCACGTGTGTCTGAAGTTTTTGGACAGTGTCACAGTCTAGGTTGTGATTTACATGCATTGGTGATGTGCTCCCATTTCTTCTCTCCCTTTTTTTGGAGAAAAAATAAACTTATATCTATTTTTTCTTAGTGGCACCTTCATATTAAAGATTCCACACAGTTTAAAGTCTTATCTAATGCGTTTTCTTTCTCCTATATTAAACAGTGGCCACTGCAAAAGGACACACAGGGACAATGGTCCCAGCAGTGCTGCCCATCCCTGTCCTACATAAGCCAGTGCTGGAGGAGGAGCCCAAGATGAAAAACCTCTCCAGACAAGGCTGACAACACATTTCATCCTCTCCTGCAGCACCTTCTCCCCCTGCCCAGCCCTTTGGGACCACCACAGATCACACCAAGGAGGTGGCATTCCAGGAAGGAAGCCTTCACTTGTACTTCCATCATGTTTCCAGCCCTGACAGGAATGTATTTATTTATAAATGAGAAATGAGACTGTGATCTCATGTCTGGGGTGAAGCAGGTCCTGACAAGTCACGTAAAACTGTTCTGTTACTGCGGGGACCAGAATAGCAACACCCAGCCCTGGGCTCTACTAGTGCATGGATTAGCTTCAGAACAACACTTTGGGAACATACCCTGGGAAGAGCAGGGTATTTTTGGTTCCCAAAAGGTCCTTATGAATTAAGATAAAGGGGGGGCAGTGAAGAGGAAGATGGGCAAAACATGCTGTGCACAGTTCTTCCAGCACCCTTGAACATTCCTGGTGATTTTCCAGCCCCTTGCCTCTCTCCACGGAAGGAAGGCCCTGCATCAGTCCCAGGAGTTTTACAAACAGCTCTCCATACCTTGAATTTACCTCCCAGTTTCCTCTGGTTCTTGTGTTGGGAGACTCTCACGCAGAGGTGCTGGATCCCAGCTCCCAGGGAGTCTCCCCCTCTCCCTCTTGGCCACACTGGCAGGAGCAACAGCAGGTTTCTTGGATGTGCACCACCAAAACACAGAGCTTCTCATCTTCAATGGCTTAAAAAGTCACTCTCTTCTCCCAGGTAACAAGCGACAGGACATGAGGAAACAACCTCAAGTTGTGCTGGGGAAGATTTAAATTGGATATTAGGAAATATTTCTTCACCAAAAGGGTTGTCAAGCGCTGGAACAGGCTGCCCAGGGCAGCGGGGGAGTCACCATTCCTGGAGGGATTTAATAGACACGTAGATGTGGCACTCGGGGACAAATAGACTAAACCACTAAAGGGTTTAGTGGTGCCCTCGGCAGTGCTGGGGGAATGGTTGGACTCAACGATCTTAAAGATTTTTTTTCCCACCTGAATGACTCTGTGAAAATACGTTTAAAATAAAGCCAGGGAGTATCCTGAAACAAACTCCCTGTTCCCGTTTATCCTCCTAAACCTCGAGTCTGAGATTCCTTGCCTGGGGAAAACCTTCTCCCAGGCGGTGTAGGGGCTGCACACCAAACCCTAGAGGAAAAAAAACCCCAAATCCCAAAAGCGGCTGTTCCTGGCACAGCCCAGGCGCGGGGGGACGGGGACCGGGCGCTGCCCGAGCAGCCCCTGGGTGAGGTTGGGCTGAGCCGGGCGGGGGTCCCGGGTGCGGGGAGAGGGTGGGACGGGAGCGGGACCCCGCAGCCCCGGGGCCGGGGGCCACTAGAGGGCAATCGCGGCGTGTCCCACGCCCCGAGCGGGCCGGGACCGGGGGGATGCCGGGGGACAGCGAGGGATGCGCAGGGACTGCTCGGTGCCCGCAGGGACACGTCAGGGCGCCTCTGTATCCTGAAGACATTAAAAAAAAAAAAAAAAGTATTTTTTAACTGTTCTGCTCTGTTCGAGCGCTGCCGGTGGGTAAAGAGGACATACCTTCAGGATCTATGCGGCATCCAGGGCGTTGCAGACGCTCCCGGGCTGTTGCAGGTCAGCACCGCCACTCCAAGACAAAGCAGAGGGGCACAGCCCCAGGTGAGCTGCTTTTTATGCCCTGCTGATTAGGCTGATTCAGGGAAAACCTGCTCCTGCCTAAGGTAGGCAGGTGTCAGCTGTTGGTTTCCACCGTGATAGAAACACTGAAGCCACTCTTTCTGGTGAGGTTGGTCTCTTCTCCCGAGGGACAAACCACAGGACAAGAGGAAACAGCCTCAAGCTGCACCAGGAGAGGTTTAGATTGGATATCAGGGAATATTTCTTCACCAAAGGGCTGTCCAGCCCTGGCACAGGCTGCCCAGGGCAGTGGTGGAGTCACCAATCCCAGAGGGATTTAAAAGACCTGTGGATGTGGCACCTGGGGACATGGGTTAGTGGTGGCCTTGGCAGTGCTGTGTTAACAGTTGGATTTGGTGACCTCAGAAGGCTTTTCCAACCTAAATGATCCTATGATCTGCCTCTAATTTTCCTGGGGCTGCATTTCCTTGTTCCCACGACATACCCCATCACCCCTCCATGGGATACTCCCTTTGCCCCAGACCTGGTCCCAAGGACAACCCTTTGCTCCCAGCAATCCTTTGGGAAGGGATCTGCCCTGCTGCTTCCCTCCAGCACACCCTCGGTGACACGGAGGGGCTCCCGGGGGCAGCCCCCCAGCCCTGCCAGCTGTGTGCTTGGCCGGTCCCCAGCTCCATCCCCTTCTCCCGGGTGCCAGCAGCCCCTCCGTTTATCAGGCTGGAGCGGTGGGAGATAGGCAGGGAGGCCGATAAGCCCTCAAGTGGCAGCGTGCTGTAAACATTCCCACTGGTGCTGTTAGATTAGAGCGCTGGGAAAATGCCTCCAGCCCCCCGGCCCACCAGCACAGCGGGCCGGGGCCGGGGGGCTGCAGAGCTGTTGAAAAGCACAGAAGGAGGAGCTGTGTAAGGGCTGAAGTGCTTCATGGCAGGCTGCAGGGTTGGATGCTGCCTCCCAGGGTACCAGGGCTTGGCAGGAGCCTTCCCAGAATTCCTAGGAGGGATGTTTTGGCATCCAACACCGCACTCAGTCTCAATCTGCATCCGCAGGCGGTTTTTTCCCCAGCTGGGAAGAAAACTCACTTCTTCCTCTCTCCATCTCCCAGGCTGCTGGTGGACAGAGGTCTCAGCTGGCTGGAAGCTCTGACTGTGTGTTTTAGGTCTTGTGCAGGAGCTCTGCTCTGCACACAGACCTCTCTTCACACGTACCTGGAGGACTGGCACAGAGGGAAAGGCTGTGCTCCATCATCACCTGCACCCATTTTAAACCCATTTTCTACCAGTAAAAACAACTGATCACAAGCAGCTTTAGCAGATTGCACCCTGCTTACTCTAATTTGGAGTGAGGAGGGAAAACTCCTCAAGCAACTTGGGGCTCTTTCCTTGCAGCACCTCCTGTGCATGAGCTCAGCTGGAGCTGAGACCCTGCCACCCCCCTAAATTTGTCTAGATTTGGGTCTGGAAATGCTGGTGGTCATCAGGGTTCCCGGTATTGGGTTTGTCAAAATGAGATTTATCAGCAGAAACGTCCTCAGCCAGGGCACACCATCAGCAGTGCCACTGCTGGACAGGCACAGGAGTGCCCAAACTGAAAATCCCCCTCCAACTGGCACCCCAAGACCAGGCAACTTGCAGGTATCAAAGCCAGGTGGTTGCAGGGTTCACAGAAACCTGACACAATTCCTAAATGTCCCAAAACAAAGCCTTGGTGGGTGTTGGATGGAAGACATTACCTGGCACCAGAACAGCGCTGTCCTCTCCCAGACACCCAGGGAGTGGAGGCTGGTCCATGGATCACAGGGAACCTGCCCTGGCAGTATTTTCCTGTTCAAAGTGAAAAGTTTTGAATGTTTCCTCTGATTTCTCTTCCTCCTTGTCAGGGGTTGAATCCAGCTGCCCTGAAGGACAACGTTGGGATGGATGGAAGCAATGCTACTGCAAACGGGAGCAGAGCAGACCCAGCCCTTACAGGCAGAGACAGAGCTACAGCAGCACATGGGACATAGAGGGTGGCATGTGTCACCAGAGGTGCCCTGTCCTGGCAGGGCAGTGGCACCTGGAGGAAGAGCACAGCCTCCCCTGCCAGCAGCGGGCAGGGGGGCACAGCCTCGTGATGCCCTTCCCAAGCAGACAGAAAACAGAAAGCTGAGAAACAGCTCCAGGTGGAGCTGGAAGGACAAAAAGCCAAATTCAAATCTATCTGTGGAGGCAGCAGCACAAAAGCCAGGAGAAAAGGGTGCTCCCAAAGCAGCAGTGGAAGGAGAGGGGATGTACCCCCACAGAGCCCATGGCACCTGTGGCCTCTGTGGGATCCCCAGGTATCCTCAAGCACTGGGTCTGACATCCCTGTGCTGGGGAAGGGAGGTGGAAAAACACCTCCTGCTCTCCCTCCCATCCTCATGCACCTTCCCAGGGACCAGGGACCGATCCTGACACAGTGTCACCTTTTCTTGTGCAGCAGACCAGCCTGAGGAGGTGACAACGTGGCCAGGTGACAACCGTGGGATACGGGAGCAGCACCGGCTCTGCTGGCAAGAGTCACTTGGAAGGAGGGGGCAAGGTCTCAGAATTCCCACGGGAATGGGCACTGTTCACCCTGTCTGGCAGCAAGCAGCATCCCTCTCTCCTCCCCCCATTGCTGTGCATCCCTCCTGACCCGCCGAGGATCAGCATCACCCTGGACCTCCGTCTCCAAGGGGTGAACAAGGAGCAGATCTGCCTCACCAAAGTTCTCTATCCCCTTATTCCTTTTACTCTTTAGCCTGAGAAGGACCCTGAAACTCTCCTTGTCTCAGGAATATCCTCCAGCAGTGGGTCAGTGCTCAGCAGGGCAGTCGCAGCTGCCTTTCCGAGCCGCTCGGAGGCAACCTCACCTCCCATTCCCATTCCCAGCATCTCCTTGGCCTTCAGGCAGCTTTCAAAGCTCCCAGACAGGCAGCACCGAGCCATGGGAACCTCCCACTCCCACTTTCTCCCTAATATTTCCACAGTGAGTAAATCTCCATCCTTTTAGGGCTCTCAAATCTATTATTTTTACATTTGCAGTGGATTCCCTGGCCCTGTTATTAATGAAAACCTCCAGGAAAGCTCCTCAAATACAGCTTTGACTTTCTGCCCAGGACCTGTGGACAAGGGGAAAAAAAAAAAAAATAAGGCAACATTAATAAAGCAGGAGGTTTCTATTAAGTCTGAGGGACTGGACTCTCTAGCTTTCTTGGATGCTGAAATCCTCTAGTGCAGGATAAATCTTATACACTTCATTTTCCCAATCTCTCCTTCAATATATTTTAAGAGAACGCTGCAAGTATCAGGGTAAATAATGTCCTAACTGCAAACGTGGGGTCTGCAGTGGTGTGGGGTCAGGCTGTGGGCTGTGGCATCCTCCACAGTGGGCTGCCTGTGGTCTCAGCCCTCTCTCCCTAATCGGGGGGTTGAGCTCAGAGAGGTTTTAATTAGCTGTGAATACAAATAACAAGCCATCCCACCGAGGCCGGGGGAGGAAGTGGGGGAGCGAACACGGGGATGTGCATGAGGTCACCAAATATGCAAATCCACGAGCTCTGCAAGCAGCACCACCTTGGTGCGAGCAAAGCTCCCCCAGCCCTCTTCTCTTCCAGGCTGTGAGGGGAATTCTCCGTTTGTTGGGCTCTGCTGTTGCCTTTGCACAGCACCTGCTCCTTGGACCTCTCAGCTCCTCCTGAAGACGCTGGGTTTCCTCGGAGAAAGCTTTTACTGCAGAAGGAAAGGGAGCAAGTCCAGGGGGTCCTGCGAGCCCAGGGTCAGGCTGGGAGATGACTTCCCTCCGCTTTTATGCCTTTCAGTGCCCTGCAGAGCACACTGAGCGGGAGCTAAATCCAGCAGCTGCAGCACAGGCAGGGCAGGGAGAGCCTCTGTGGCTTCTTCTGGCACCAAGAGCTCGCACGCAGCCACCGGCCCGCGATGGATGGAAGGGTCACGTTTTATTTGGATCCTGGCACCTCCCTCCCCTTGGATTGCTGTGCATTGCTGGGGATGGGGCTGCTCTGCTTGCAGAAGACACGAGGAACAGACTGTTGCCTCAGGCCACTTCAGAGAGTAAATACAAAGGACTTGGCTCGCTAGAAAGACGTGACCTTCCTCGGAAGCAGGAGCTTGCATGTCCTGCAGAGCCGCTCGTGCTGATGGGTTTAACCCAGCTGGACTCTTGGGTGTTGCTATAACACAAATGCTGATGCTTTTGGTAGTGCCAGAGTAGCAGAACTGCGTTATTCCTGCCTGGAAAGTGCCAGGCCAGTCCCAATTTGCAGAGGCAGCAGAGTTCAGCCAACACGAGGCAGGAGCCTTGAACTCGCAGCGTCCCTGTGCTGACACACCCCCCCCCCAACCAAAGGCCCTGCAGTGAGTGGTAACTGAGAGCAGGGGATGGCACAGAGTCAAATCAATAAGATCCAGTGTAGTTTATAAGGCAGATCTGGGGCTTGAGAAACCAGCTGTGAAAGGCTCTGGCCCAAAGTCGGGAATGCAGGGCTGGAAAGCACCATTTGGATGAAAACACCAATCCACTGGCAGTTCTGAGTAGCCAAAACAGGGATATTTTGGACTATCTATCCAGTTCAGAGGCCACCTAGTCTGCAAGCACACCCCAACCCTCTCACCAAAATCAAAGTACGTAACTCACAAACCAGCTTTAAACCTCTCTTGGAAAGCCAGGGCAGCCCTGCCCTGTGACAGGCTGCATTTGTCCTACAGAACACCCAGGAATCAAGGTGTAATTGCACCATTTCTAGATACATAAGTTAGGAAGATCACCTTCTCTAGCTGAAGTTTCCTCTGGTGGAAAGATGCATCCAGGAACAGCACTGGGATGGGCAGTTGTAATTCCTGGATGGAGATGAGGCATTCTAGGGCTGGAGCAGCATGGATCCAATCCCTCCCTAGGACTGCCAAAATTGCAGTAGGTTCTGCAGTAGGTTCCCATCTGGATGTTAGGAAAAAACTTCTCCCCTGTGAGGGTGGGCAGGCCCTGGCACAGGTTGCCCAGAGAAGCTGTGGCTGCCCCATCCCTGGAAGTGTCCAAGGCCAGGTTGAATGGGGCTTGGAGCAACCTGGGCTAGTGGAAGGTGTCCCTGCCCATGGGGATTGAAACTAGAAGATCTTTGAGGTCCCTTCCCAACCAAACCATTCCACGGTGCTGTGAACAACTCACATCCTTGGTAGATGGGGCTTGAAAGAGGTCCCTGAAGAGATGACGGAGCTTTAGCGCTGGGAAATCATCACCCCACGTCCCTGAGGTGGCTCAGCCGGGTAGGACCGACAGCATGGAGAGGCATTTCCTCTCTGTGGGAAGCTCTGGGAGGAGCTGGGTACTGGATCACTCTGGCTCCATCCCCCCTCCCATGGTTTTACAGGTCCCAGCAGCGCTCACACTCAGGGCGAGCACGTGAATTTAGGGGAGGGGGCAGAGAGAACAACTCCCTGCCAGTGGCCAAGTGTAATAAACACACTCACTAACCACTTTTCAGAATACACACATAATAATGTGTGGTATTTATACTTTTACCAGCCCGGCGGGACCTTGGCAAGTAAATCAGATTTTCCCACCCTGACCCAAATAAATGTTCAGCAGTGGAAATAACAGATTGCCTTTGCCTGAAATCACCATGTGCTCATTCCAGGGGGATGTCAGCTGAGCAATCCTCGCTTCTCTGGACCACTTACACCTTGCAAAGCCTCCCCCTCTTCTTCCCAAGCTCTATAAGGACCCACTCACATTGGGCCTGATTCAAATTCCACCAAAGCTGGTGGAAAGTCTCCAACTGGCTCAAGTAGATTTTCAACAATCCCTTGGACATTAAAATACTGAAAAGGATGGGTAGGAAGAGTCCAAACTATTCTGATCCTCCTCAGAAAAATCCTTGCTCACACTTCAGACCCAATCCCTGAAATGTCCCTCCATTAGAAGTGGACACAGGAGAGTGATCCCCAGGAAACAAATCCTCACCCCCACACCAACCCCCAACCTCTTCCTCCTCTTCCTCTCATGGCAGGGTACCCTTAAGGCCACATTCTCATCAAGACTTTCCCTCTTGCTCCTTCCCATGTTGTCTGGAGCCACCAAGCCCCAAAGTCACAGCAGAACTATTTCTCACCCTGTCCTATTACCACAACCAAGCTCCTCTCTGGTGCTTCTGGAGTAGACATTTCTATTCTCTACAGGGTATGGGCTTGGTAGGATGACAAACAGCTATTTGAAAACTGTGGGTGGTCTATGAAGTCCCACATAAAAGTTTCCTCCTGTTGTTGCCTCCCCAAACCTGTCCCATACCTGAGATAGGCATCCTTTAAAACCCTCAGGAGCTCTGCAGGCTTCCAGGCCCTTGGAGTAGTCAGAGCCTAAGGATGAAACAACTAAAATGGTTTCCTCTGCGATGTGTGGAGACCTCAGATGGTCCATCTCAGGCTGGTGGTCCCCTGCCAGTCCCAGCCTGAAGGATCATCATCTCAGTTCAGGGTCCATAACGCTGACAACAGGAACAGCTGTCGGCCCCTCCCGTGCCCTGGATCGATACTTGTCCCAATCTCGGCGTTCGATGCCATCAATTATTTATCTCTAATTGGATTGGATTCTTCCTTGGTCCCACTGAATCAATTAATGAGCATTTGCCATCAGAGTTCTTGGTGTCCTCCAGAGAGACTTGTGACAGCAGCACCAGGGGAAACTGGAGCGGGAAAGGTTGGGAGGAGCAGAAAGGAAATCTCGTGGGGGATCTTTCTTTGCAGGACAGGCTCGGTGGAAACGGCTGCCAGGCATCTGTTTTGGAAGAAGAGTTCCATAAAACCTTTGTTCTCATTTCAAGACCTCTGCTTGAAAACCAAAGCTCCTTGAGATCCACGTGAGATGTTGAGAAGACTTAAGTCACAGAATCAGAACCACAGAATGATTTGAGTTGAAAGGAGCCTTAAAGATCACCTCATTCCACCCCCTGCCATGGACAGGGACACCTTCCACTAGCCCAGGTTGCTCCAAGCCCCATCCAACCTGGCCTTGAGCACTTCCAGGGATGGGGCAGCCACAGCTTCTCTGGGCAACCTGTGCCAGGGCCTCACCACCCTCACAGGGAAGGATTTCTTCCTAATATCTAATCTAAACCTGCTCCCTTTCACTTTAAAGCCATTCCCACTTGTAAAAAGTCCCTCTCCATGTCTCTCATAGGCTCCCTCCAGGTACTGTTAGTCAGCACTGTCCACTCTGCATCTCCATCACTTTCCTCTTCTGCCAGTAAATAATTCCCCACCCCACTCCTGCTGTTATAATCTCCTACTGCTTTCCAAGGTTCCTTTCCAAGGGCAGCAGCCATCCCTCCTATGACCCTCCCAGCGGGCTCGGGGTGGAGGATCACTGCGAGGACACGCGGTTGGGGAGCAGCGATCCACTGCACGCCAGCAGCTGCCTTTGATAATGAAGGATCTCTGAGAATTTAAACGTTCTCATTCTAAGCTCTGACAATATTTAAGCATGTGTTAACAGTTTAAAGAAGCAACCCACTAGAGGAAGTCTCATTTGTCAGGAGCAGTTGCTCTAAATTTCATCATAACTGAATCAAGGCAACCCAGAATGGAGCCGGTTAGAGCGAAGACAGGAGCACTGATGGATGGTTCACACCAGCTGCTGAAATGGTCCTCTGAAAGCTCCTCGAGCTGAGGTTCTGCAGACCAGAGCCAGTGACTCCTGAGGAGAAGCAGGGCAGCTTGAGGAAGGCTGGACTGCGTTTCTGAGCTGTTGTGCAGAGCCACACATCAACACAGCTCCTGACAGCGACGCCCCTCATCCCCCAAATCATCCTCAGGAAATCAAACCGTGGGCTGCCACGGACTGTGATGACTGCAGAGGCTCAGATATCACCTTCAGAAATGCAGCACAGCTTCTGGACCTGCATACTTCAGATAGAAGAAAATCCTCCACCGTTGCAGGTCCGGGAGATCTCCACAGTTCAGAGCCTGCTCTGCATTTTTAGCAACAAGACCATGAAATACCCTTGGAGCCCCTCTGTTCCTGATGCCTTGTACTATGGATAACTTAAATCCTAAAAAAAATAAAATTTTTAAATTGTAAAAGTCAGACCAGTGGTCCTAAAGAATTACTTAATGCTGCTGTACCTGCTAAACATGAGAATCAGCAAATACACCACAATGAGTTATTCCTACATGCTGAAAACAAGAAGGGCCATGGAGCTTAGCTACTAACCAGGCCAGGCAGGGAACTAAGTCAGCAAGTCACTCCTGGGGTTATTCACAAGTTTAGTTCATCTGTCAGAGGAAAATGAGAAAGTTGAGGCTCTTTTGGGGCAGCCAGCTCCCAGTGAAAGGCAGGAGAAATGGCAGAAAGTTCCTTCACCAGTCTGGGTTTGCCATAAATCAAAGTATTTCGGTATGACTGCATTGAGACTGGCCAGCTTGGGACTATTTTAGAACTTCATGATATAGGACATGGCATCTTCCTGCTATGGCATGGCAAGTGCAACAGGGACGGGGATTAAACTTGATGTTCCATGCAAAGAGCTGTGCCCATGATGGCAAGAGATGGCTTGGAATAGAGAAGACACTCACCTGAGACCGTCACAGGGTTGAGCAGAGCTGGGACCTGCTGCTCTCAGTGCCCCAGCTCCTCTCTGGCTCAAGCCTGCACCGTGTGTTTACGGTTTCCACGGAGCTTCAGCACCGAGCAACACCCAGGAGGGCAAAGACATTATTCTCCCTGTGGGGGAGTGTTTTCTCTGTCCCATCATAAAGCTTTTAAGCACCCTCAGCAGCCTTCTCCACGCTGATTTTCAGCAGATGTTGTGCTAATGAATAACACTGTAATCTCAGTGCCTTAATATAGTGCTGGGGTGTGATAAGTCCGAAATTGCTGTCATCATCGGGGCGAGGACGCTCTGGTCATTGTTCAGAACTGTCCTCTCATGATGATTACATGAAGGGGAATGTAGTTTCTTCCACCTACTCCCACTCTGCTTCCAAATTTAAAGCTGTTCAGGCATCAGATACTTCTGTTTTTCTAAGGGTTTAATAAGAGGCCAGGATGCAGATGTTCTGATAAAGCCGTGGCAAATTGCAAGTGGAGAAGTCATATTAAACCTGACTGGCTACAGGATGAGGGGCAGAAAAGGGCCCCAGTAGTTCTGCTGAACCAGCTGCTACCTCCAGTGTGGGCAGAGAAAATGGCTCACAACTCCAAGCTGAAACCCAGAGACTAAACACAGGATTTGAGGGGCAAGCACATGGGTGAGGGGATGGCTCGGTTCCCACGTTGGCATCTGGGGATCTAATCAGCAGAGGGATTAGAACCAGAGTAGGGAAAACCCCGGGAGAACCTGCCTAGTGTGGAGGGTGGTTGAGCAGGGTGGGCATCCCAGTGGGGCTGTGCAGCTTCCCCCTTTGGAAGGGTTGGGAACAGATGCTCTGGGCAGCTCTCACTGTTGATGCTGCCAGGATGGTTTGGCAGCTCCCTGGACATCTCCCACCAGGCCCAGCTGAAGATTGTAAACCACATCCTGCTTTTAAAGGGGCTAACAAACATCTCCACGTGGTCCATAGAATCATTTAGGTTAGAAAAGCCCCCTAAGACCATCAGGCCATCTCCCCCAGGCCTGCCAAGGCCACCACTGACCCATGTCCCCAAGTGCCACATCCACACGGCTTTTAAAGTCCTTCAAGGACGTGGCAGCTGTGCCAGGGCTTGACAACCCTTTTGGTGAAGAAATTTTTCCTCATATCCCATCTAAACCTGCTCAGGAAGGAAACTGTGGTACACAAGGGGAATTGAAATGGGAGAGTAAAGGAGAGCTCAAGCGTGGAGAGGGGAAAAATGATGAGACACAAGAGGAAGCTCTTTCCTAGGACAGAGGATAAGGGATGGGAAGGCAGCCTGGGAGCAACAAAACTTGCAGCAACTCTGCTTTGGAAGAGGAGCAGACAACCTGGGGGCAGAGCAGGAGAGAAGGCAGGGGTGAAGTGCCATGTGTGAAATCACTGAAGCAAAAGGAAACATCACAACACCAGCCTTTGCTCCACCGGGAAAGGGATGACTACGGGCAGCTGCATCTATCAGTCAATTTAATTCCGAGATCTAGAGAAGCCTGTAGGTCAGGAGGGACCTCTGGAGGTCTCTAGTGCCTGGCAGCTTGTCCTGGCAGCTTCCAACATCCCCAACTCATCCTCCCAGAGGGCCCTGGGGGGAGGCATATCCACCTGCAAGTAGCTTTAGGGTACATTCTCCCTCTTCTGCATCTTCATTTGTACGTCACTGCACCGAGTGATGTACAATTAGTTATTCTTCCAAATAACCCAAATTAGCCCAAATTAGTTCTTCTTCCAAACTCCACAGTCATCACAGCTATTCTGGAAAGCAGCTCTTAAAATTTTGCTGTCCAGGCTGGCTTTGAAACGGGCTCCCCAGGGCAGAGGCTGCCAGACTTCAAGAAATATGTGGACAATGCTTTCAGGCACATGGTGGGATTGTTGGGGTGTCCTGTGCAGGGCCAGGAGTTGGACTTCAATGATCCTTGTGGGTCCTCCTTCCAACTCAGGATATTCTGTGATTCCCAGCTGCCAGCTTTGCCATTCTGCACTGGCAGAGGCAGGATGACAGAGGAGGCAGCAAACACAGCTCAGAAATGCCTCTATTACCTGGGGGCAATGGAAAAGTGGAGATTCATCTCACTCACACAGTCCTGGGGACTGGGGAAATGCTGGCTGTGCTCCTTTTCTTCCGGACCCTGCTGGACAGCTAAATCCCATTGTAAGCTGATGAAATATCGCCTGCTCTTTATTCACATATCTGATGTATTTGCTGACGGCCAGAACCAGCATCTCTGTGGCTCCTCTTTCCAACCCCGTGGTCTTTGGATCTAAGAGCAGCCCTGATGGAGCAGATGAAAAAAATGGTAACTCAATCTAACTCACTCGGTGTAAAATGTAATAAAAAGGGGGCCCAGAGCCCAAGGCTGAGGCTGTAAATTTTCCACCAGCCCCGTGCCTGTCGTCCAGCTCAGACATTTCTCCTGCTTCTCTTCCCTGCCCTGCCTGGTCCTGGGACTCTGTGCTGTCACTTTGCCCTTGCTGATCCAGGCATTTCAAAGGAGCTGATCTAATGGGCTTAAATTCCACATATACTCTGGCAAGGGCACGGTGGCTTAAGGGAAAGGCAGAAAAATAGGACAGCCTTCGCTTTTGCCAAAGCCCAGGTGACTGGAGTTTGGGATGTTTGATGCAGAGAACAGGGGAGAGCTGGAGGGAAGAGCCTGGCAGCCCTCATCCCTGGCTTGTGAACAGCGTGGGGAACACCACCACAGGAAGGTAATTATTTCAACTTAACTAATGGCTTCGTTAGGGAACAAAGAGCCAGATGTGTCACATACTGCCCCAACTTCTGCCTCGCCCCCCAGGTCTGCTCTCCAGCAGCCTGTAAACAGAGGGATGGGAATTCCCAGCCTTACCTGCTGCCAGCTCCACAGCTCTCATGCTCTCCTTTTGTTAGCCACTTTCATCTCCCTTGTCCAGAAACAAATCAATGCCACATCACTTCACACCTTGTCCCCACTGTGTGTTGTCCTCAGAAATCGCCGGTGGCCAGCGGGGAGGGAGCACGGGCTGGTGCTTGGAGTGCTCAGTCAGGGCATGGGATATCACAGCTCGATTCCCTGGGCTCCCACAAACAACTGCTGTGACCTTCTGGCAGGTTGGGAGGGCCAGAGCTGCTCCTGCAGCTCCAGGATGTTGATGGCATCCGTGGTGTGACACCCCAGACCCTTGGCAAGGGGCTCAGTGCCGTTGGGATGGGAGAAAAAGGGTCCTTCAGGAACTCAGCAGTGTGGAATAGAGACTGCAGGTCCAGGTGGGATGTGGGCTCTGCAGAGCACTCTCCCCAAATGAGTTTCTGCAGCAAAGGCATCCATCTCCAACTGGAAAAAAAAAGAATCCGGTGGAAACCCCCACGATTTTTATCCAGAACAGAATTTTTTTGTGTGTTTGAAATCTTCCTGGCAGATGAACACAGGAGAAGAGGGATGACTCTGCCCAGTTTAGTCATTTTAGTTACACAGCAGAGGAGTTAAGGCTGGGGGACCCTGGATAGATGGAGAGGGGAGAGACAGAGAATCCATTTTGGAGCTCCACTGTGAGCGCTCCTTTCTCAGCTCCCTGATGCCTCCCTCTCATCCTTGTGCTGCCTGAAATCCCATAGGCAGAGCATTCCAGCCAGAACCCCCCCTCCCAGGGCAGAGACAGGGAACCCATCCTGCATCCCTGGGAGCTGGAGGAGACAGAACCAACACCAGCCTTACAGAGAAGGAGGGCACCTCTCCCTCCCCTCCATCCGGGGCTGGCTGCAGAGCTCAGTCCCTGTGAACAGCCAGCCCAGAATCCTGCCTTAGCTTCCCCAAATCCCACAAATCACTGGCTGCAATAGGTGCTCAGAGCCAGGAGCTGCCCCATCTCCAGCCCAGCAAGCACCAGCAGCGAGGAATGCAAGGAAACACATCATTGCCTCCCTTTATAGGACCCCTTCACCCCATCTGAGCTCTCCTGACCGTGGCAGAGATCCAGGGCTGAGATCTCCAAATCTGCCTGCAGCATCCTCCCATTGTTAGCTGTGCCCAGGCACAGCTGTAATTAGGGAGGGAGCTGGGAGATTGAATGTCCCAAATCACATCATCTCTATTGCTCTGTATTAAAACATCCCGTGACTCTTGCTGCAATAAATAGGCAGACAAAGAGCTGTTTTAAAATGTGATCCCCACAAGCTGTTTTGAGACGGAATTATCTCAGCGGAGCGTTAGGTAGAGTTACCCCTGTTACTCCTCCTCTGCCTCCCTCCCTGGAAAAGCCCTGAGCCAGCACCTCCTGATTTATGGGGCTCAAAGACAGAGATCAGAGTCATTAGGGGAGCTGGTTTTAAAACTCTTGGTTTATAGAGACACGGATGGCAAAGTGGGTTCAGCCCCAAATTTGACCCTCAGAGCCAGAAAAACGGGTACAACGTGTCTTCCAGAGCCTAAATATCTGTTAGACCTGGAGGAACACAGGTTGAACATGAAGTGGGATAAAGAGGTAACTGCAGGCACTGGTGAGGGGACACATTCCTGCACCAGCTGCTACAGGAAAACCTTCAATCCCTACAAATAAACCCCTGCCCTCAGGTATTAGCCCAGCTCTGACTTCCTAAAGATGATGCTGCATTGCCCACCAAAGACCTGGAAAAACAGGAGTTTGACTTGATATCTGTTGTTCCTCAGTCAAGTCCTTGAAGCCTCAATTAATCAATTTAAATGAGGATTATTTCTGAAACGTTTAAAACTTCGTGTTGTAACGTCATAATGTTGAGCAGCCCTTTTGTAGCCAAGAGCTGAACACCATTCTGGTTCAAAACCAATGTATACAAAGCATAAAAAATCAAAGCATTTTCCTCACCATCTCTCTTATTCTTCCCACCACATAGAAACTCATCTCTAGAACTAAAACACTGCCCTGTGTGCGTTGGTGAAGAGCGAGTATACTCACAGGATACTGATCTTCAGAACTTTAATTTCATGGCATTAAATTCTATTTAAAAAGGCACTTTTGGGGTTTTCAGTTGGCCATATGACTGTGAAAAACATGAACTCACCCTGAGCCCTCTGCCTGCCCTCCACTATGGACTTGAGGATCATCCCACGTAGGAAGCTGAAGCTGTGGTTGGCCTGGAGCTCCTCTCCCTTCATCCCTCCAGGATGCAGGGCTTCATCTCACACCAAGGTGCCCAGCTCTTCCAAGGTAGATTCCCACACATGAACCTAAAGGGTATTAGGAAAATAACATCCTATAGCACATTCTTCAAAGAATTCCACTTATTTCTCAGCACACCCTTTTTCCTCTCTTTTCCTGCTGCCTCACAGCACTGTAACTCAGGCAGGGGCTTTCACCACCACCTATTTCAGCTCCAAACTGCACGTGCTCCAAATATTTTCCTGTTTTTTTTTTTTAAATGGAAACGAAGAAAACAAAGACAACGGAAATTAAACGGAAACGAAGAAAACGAACCTTTCTCTTCCCTCTAAAATCCCACCGAGGTTTATTCATGGGGATTGAAGGTTTCCCTGCAGCAGCAGGAGGTGCTGGCGCAGGAACGAATCCCCACGTGCTTTCCTCCCTCCCTGCCCATAATCCAGGCCACCAGCAGCGACGAGGATGATATTTGGGACTCCCTCCACCGCCCTTGGCCATTCCCAACATCCAAGGAGCGGGGCAGTGGGCGCAGAGCGCGACGGGCCCGCGCCGGCCCGGCCTCTGGAAGCCCATTACTGTTTTATGGAGGTCACCCTCACCTAATTATGCCACTGTTCCTCCCAGCCCCGGCCTGACCCTGCCTGATCCTGAAACGGATTAACATGTCTTGGGCACTTGAGCGTGTGGTGTGCGTCTGCTCCGGGAGGGCAGCGGCTCGAGGGCTGCCCCGTATCTCAATGTTATTTTGACCCCGGCCGTTTTTTCCCGTGCCGAGCCCTCGGCAGACCTGTTGAATGGGGCTTTCATTTCGCTGACCCCCGGGGTCAGCTGTTTTCGGAGCATGAAATATGGCTGCCGGTGGACAGGAGGGAAGAGATAAACTTCACTGAGGAGCCTTAACAGGCCAATGAGCCGTGACTAATGATGATTGTGGTTTGTCTTTCCAGGGGCATAATTTATTGGGCTGCTGACCACTTAGTGCACCGCTCGGGGGATTAACTCCTTCGGGTGCAGCCCCTCGCTCGTGGTTCTCCCGTTGCACAGACATTTCTCCCCGCGTCTTTCCCCCTCTGTGATGCTTCCTGGCTGTTTTTGTCACCTGTGTCCTCCCAGGTTTCTTCAAGCTCTTCTCCGAGCATATCTCCTGTTGCCCCACGAGTCACAGTGACCCTCTCAGGCAGGCCCGTGGTGCCCCTGGCTGGCAGGCGGCCGACGCGAGCCACCGCCGCCCCAACAAAAGAGCTGGCGTGTCAAACACGGCTCTTACATCTTCATCAGGGGCTCCCAAGGCCTCCAGCTTTCTCCTGGGAGGAAAGCCCGAGCCTGAGAGCACGTTCCCGGCAGCACCACCATCCATCTCTGTCACTCACGGGCCGATGGGGACGGACAGGGATTCCCCGGGATGGCTGCGGTGAGGGCAGTCTGGGGAATGGTGGCAGCCAGAAAGAAGGAGGGTCAGCACCAGGACCCAACCCCCAGTCTCACCCTTCACTCTTTCTTACCTTAAAATGCGACTTTTAGAGGGGTTTATTACCACAAGTTGGGTTTCTCGTGGTCGGTAGCTGGAGGAGAGGTTGACACCGCAAGGAGCTCGTCGGCAGTAAATCATTTCATTTTGTGCCTTCTCCAGCATCCTAAAAGCCTAGAAAAGAAATCAGAGGTTGAAGAGTGTCCTACAGCCTTTAACTTATTTTGATGGGTAAATTCTGCCTTTGTCTGCAATGCTGCATTGCCCTGGGTGTGATTAAGGAGGCTCATTTAATTTGCAAGTGCCTCACTTTCCCCACCTGAAAACATGATTCAGGGGGAGGATGGTGATACTGACTTTTCATATGATGGATGTCGAGATCAGAGGGGTAAAAAAAGATCCAAGAGGTGCTGAGGGAGAGATCTGGAGCAGGGAAAGCAGCTCACCTTTCCTCCTGCCAAAGGATGCTGTCACCCTGCCCTTGCCTGGCTCTGATGGGAGCCAGCCCTGGGTTGGTGCTGGGATCCTGTGTTTTGGGGTGCTCAGTGCAGAGCCAGAAAGGACTGTGATTCTGGACATCACAGGTTTGGGGAGAGTCCTTAAAGAGCCATTTTCAACCCAGCCATAAACTGAATCAATTAATTGAATTATCAGTCAAGCTGTATTTACACACTGATCCCATAAATCAAAATGAGAGTGGTCTCCTTTGGGTAATTCCCCTTAATAACACAGAAGAAAAAAGACATCAGAAGGCCTGGGGGGAGACTGAAAGAGTTCCCCAAGGGCTTACATGGGTCTAGCTCTATTTCTCCCTTTAAAAACCTGTAATTATTCACACATTAAGAGCCATCCTGCCAGAGCAGATCCCTGCCTTGGAAGGCACAGGAGTTATTCCTGCAGCAGGAGTGCCCAGCAGTGGGTGTTCTTCAGGATATAGGGATTTCAGCAGGGCCAAGGACCACAGACAAGAAGCCACAGGGTCTCCCTAAGACCCAACTTTCCCCCAACAGGTGCAGCACAAGGTGTCCACAGTGGCTGGCAGGGAGATGGGACGGGAACACAACCACAGGTGCCTCTCCAGCCCTTAGCATTAGACATTCCTGCCCTCCAGAGCAAGGTCTGAGAAAGGCTCTCGACATTTGGGACTGGTTTCCTGCTGATTTACAAGCCATAAACCTCAGCCCTCTAATTGCAGTGGCACAGCCCAGGTCTGAGCTCCAGTGCTTGTGCATTAATACCCCACAGTGACCTGGCACTCCGAGTTCAATCACCCTGTGACTCATTACTGCAAATTAAAGGAGAGACTCTCATCCTACCCAGGCTCGCTGAGGGTTTCTGGGAAGGCACAGGAAGCCTGTAGCTCCTCTGGTAATCACCTGGGAGAAGATTTCACTGGAAATGGGGAGGCAATTTGGCAAATTAGCTAAATATTTACCAAATCCAGTGTGAGTTACAAGCAGCTCCTAATTCAGGTGAGGGGTTTGTGTGGGGCTCTGCAGCAGCTCAAGCTAGTTCTGTAAATAAACAGGTTTAACTGAAGGACTTGTGTAGGAAGATACATTTTTTACATTAATATTTCTGGGAGAAACAAATAAAAAGAAGCTGTAGGTAGAGCCCAGGAGCTTCTCTGTGTGCATGCCTTCGGGCTTTCAGATTTATTTCTTTTTAATTGCTTTCCAAAAAACTAAAAAGGTACCAGTGTCATTTATTTCTCTGCATTTTTCTTGCAGGAAGAAGAGATGTTTGGAAAGAAAGTAAAAAAAAAAAAACAACTACCTATTTCCCTGCCCATGCAACATACTGGCACCTCCTGGGCTGCTCTCCCAGCATGTCCAACCCAACATTCCACCTCCTGTTTGATCTCCCCTCGCAAGAGACCTTCCTCTGACTGTTATTGTTATCACTAAGTAGTGCCCAGGCAGGAGAGACAAAAAAAATCACCCCCTGTTCCTCCCAGGTGGACCACACACTAGCACAGGCAGTGGTGTGGGATCAACCTGCGCCCTGTGAGACGGAGCAGAGAGAAAGGATGCCCGAGATGGGGGAGAGGTGGCAGCCAGGGGGGAAATAAAGATGTGAGAAACGTGAGTCTGAGTCAGCAGAGAGGAAAAAAAAACAGCAGAAAGGGGGGAGAGGAAAAAAAAAAAAAAAAAGCAAGGCAGGCTGAGAAAGTGAGCTCACACATGCCAGGGTGGATGCAGCCCTTCAGGGCTCGGTGATTAGCCAAGACATGATCCAGCCTTTGCTGGCCTGATGCAGGGTAAGAGGTCAGCAGCAGGCTGATAAAGCAGAGTATCTTCAGCTCCTCTTGGGGGGTGAGATGGCTGAAACTCGACTGTGAAGGTCTCTGAGCAAGCAGCCTTGCAGTGCCCGAAAAGCATCACTGGCCACTGGGCTCAGCTCTGCCTTTATCCCCCAAAATAAGCCCAACTGGGGTATGGATAAATCTTGCAAAGAAATAGGGCAGCTGCTTCTTCCTGTGCTGTGCTCAGCTGCTGTTGGCAGAGTTTAATTTGGGGGGGGGGGGTGTGGAATGGTGCAACGTGGTCCTTTTGAAGTGATATTGTTACCTGCTGTCACCCAGCCCTAATGGATGGGGAGATGGCTCTTGGCTGCGCTGAAATTCCCAAGCCCAGCCTTGTAAAAGAGGATCTGAACGTAAAAGAGAGGGGACCTGGGGATCAAGAGGAGAGAGGAACATCCCAGCACATCAGTTAACCCTCACAGTACCAATTCCTGCAGCTCTGACAGCTGATCTGGACGAATCACAGCTAAGAAGCAACGCAGAGAAAATGTGGGACTCTTAAAAGAATACCCTTCAAAAACATCCCAGCTTAGGGTTTGGAAGAGGAGATGTAGTTTCTCTTACCCTGAAACCTCTGCTTCCCTCTGCCCTGCTCTGGGCAGCAGCACAGCTCCCAGCCCACACTCAGTGTGTGACCAGTGCTGCTGCAGAATCATTAACTCTGCTACAGATGCTTTCAGGAGTTTGGATAAACAGCCTGCTGTTGTTTCTGCACATGTTAGTTACTGTAGGAGCTGGTGAAAGGTTCTGGATTTATAGCCTTGGAAAATGATTTATTTTTTTTAAGCCCATAGCTGATAAAGCTGGGGAAACGCCAGGGTGTGATCTCCCTCTCCTGCTTCTTGCTCGAGAGCCGCATTTCAGAGCTGCCAGACATAAGGGAGGAGAGAAATGCTGGAAAAAGGGGAAAAAAAGCCACAAAATCTGCTGCTCACTACAGTGGTAAATATTGTTTGTGCAAATCTCTGTCCACACCCATCCCTGGAAGTGTTCAAGGCTGGGTTGGACAGGACTTAGAGCAACCTGGGATAGTGGAAGGTGTCCCTGCCCATGGCAGAGTTTGGAACTAGATGATCTTTAAAGATCCCTTCCAACCCAAACCATTCTGGGATTCTATGGTGATTCTGTGATTCATCTGGGCACAAAACCAGCCTATCTTTCCTGTTTCCAGTACTGAGCCATCTTAGGAACACAAGCAGCCTGGGGATGGGTGGATTAAAGACCTCTTATCCCAAAAAGCAGATCTTCAACAGACAACCAGCAGCCACCTTCTGGCTCCCAAAGCTGTTCCAAATGCTTAAGGATCATTCTTTTGATCCTCTTTGACCTGGGCACTGGTTTAGGGTCAGTTTGGCTCTCCCCTCTCACAAGCAATGCAGAACATGCAGCATCCCCCAGTGCTTTCACACAATCCCCCATCCCACCAGAGAGATCCTGCTTTCAATATTGCTGACAAGGAGCAGGATCACGCTGGAAAAGCTCCTCAGTATCCTCTTGGTGTGCACATGGAAAGAAACCCTCACAGCTGACAGCAGCCCACCACGGGGGGGTTACTGCTTTATCCACAGCATCATTTTGGGGGTCCTGAACTCTTGGAACTAAAGTTCAGCCTCCCCTAATCCAGCCACAGCTAAAGATAATCTTGCCAAAGGATCCTCATTAGAGGTTAGAGCTATGCAAAACATTAATGAACACCAAAGTTACCTTCTCTGCCCCTTGGGAGTTGTGGGAGGTGTCAGTCATTAGTGCCAAGTCATTTCAAACATTATTAATGTGAGAAGCTGCTGCTACCTCTGTGATTCTGTCTAACTCCTGTCACTCGTGGGATTTGCTGAACTAAACCAGCACATGGGTTGACATAACCCGGATGTAGCTCTGTCCTGTCCAGCCATCCCCTGTATGACAGAGAAACACTTCCTATAGGAGTGTTTCTCCTCCCTCCACCCTTTCTTTACTAGAGATCTGGCAGAGGGAGTTAAAAAGGGAAGAAAGTAGATCTGTGAAGTCCTTGAAGGAGGAATTTGCACTGAGCACACGCTCAGCCCTGCACAGTAAGAACTGGTGGGGTAAGATCTGTGTCCCCTCGGGACAGACACCCTGGGATGGGCTGTGACAACCTCCCTGCCTAATTTACTTGAGGCATGAGAGGAGCTCCCTGTCACTGCTGTGGCCACTTCTGCCCCTGCCCTCCAGCCTGCAGCACTCTGGGAGCCAGGTTGTTGCCTTTTGAAGGATGAGACTCAGAAAAGGAGCTGAAGTTTGAGAAGCAGAGTGAGATTTTCAGATGAGAGCAGGGCATTAGAGCCATGGGCTGCAATAAGGGAGCTGGGCATGGACCTACTAATCATTCTGATGTCCCAGCCAGCACTGATGGAAAATAATTGCAAACTGCTTCATTGACCATCCACCCATCACTCCCCAGCCTCATGTGCCCATCAGAGATGCTGGGCATTACCAGCTTGCTGTGGCCACCTCAAAAAATTCACCTCTTTTGTCCTAGCTGGGGTAAAAACTGGCAAAAAGGCTGTGGGACTCACTGGGATGGAGGTGGTAATAACACACGAATAATCAGAAGGTACCAAAGTCCTCATTAAGCAAAGCAGGGTTGGCTTTCCAAGGGATGGGTTGAAAGGCAAATGTCTCCTGTTACAAGTGCAGTGTCCAGAAAAAGAATAATCCTTGCCTGTTCTAGATAAGGGAAAAGAGTAGGTATGCCTTAAATATTTCTATTACTTCAAAGTTCATAAATCTATTGGTTTAAAACTGTCAACAAGAAAGAGGAAATATGAGCTAGAGACACAGTTATCACCAGGAAAGGAATTTCCTCCAAAGGGAGAGCAAGACAGTAAGGCCAGGAAGGAGGGACAGATAGGGAAATACCTCTATGAGATGTCAGGAATCTGGATGAGCCTCATCTATGAATATCTTTTCATTGACTCCAGCAGATTTTGTCTCTGCCCCAGCACAAGAGAAGGATGGTCAAGGAAGTCTTGTTTTCAACTCATCAGGAAAAAAAAAAGGTAATAGAAACTTTATGGGTTTATTGGTATTAAATTCTTAGGTTGTTTTGGAGGTTTTTCATTATTTTAAGTCTTTGAAATATTTCAGGATTTTGTAAAAAAAAAAATCCCTTTGCTTAGCTGGCCTGATCCTGCTTTTTGGTAGACTGAGCTGGTGCTCCCAGGGAGAAAAGTCATGTGGCAAAGAGGTTGAGAGGTCTGCAGGACACGAGGAAATGGTGGAAACCTATGGGAAAGAGGAAGGAGAGTCTAAGGAAGGACCTTTTGGCCTCAGACAGAGAGGGCTGCAATGCAAAAGGGAGGAGAAAAAAGGGAAAGCAAGGACTGAAGAAGTGGGTGCTGGAGCCTGTGCCTGATTTTGGTTTGCAGAGGATGAAACAGAATTGGTATCAACCCTCAGAAGGAGCTTTTGCACCCAGAAGCATCCAAACCACCAACAATACTCAGCTTTGCTGCCATCACATCAGCATCTCTCCAAACAGACCCCATTTAAGACCATCCAGCCTCTGGACCCACTGATGCTGTTCATCCTCTCCCTGTCACTGAACACACCTGGGACGTTGCTGCTCGTAGCAAAGGAGGCCTGAAGAGCTGATAAATCCCCAAGTTGGGATGGGAAAGGGCAGAGCTGATGTCAGGAGTGCTCAGCACTGATCCAGGAGGTGCCTGCTGGAGGCTGGAGCAATGGGAGCCACACGTGTCCCGTGATGGGGTGCCCTGTGGAGACATCGGGGACCAAAATATGGAAACAGGTGTTTCCCTACAGGTGTATCAACAAGCCCTCCAAAGATGGAAAGAATCTCTTAATCAGAACTGTCTGTGCATCCTCCCAGTGCTGAAAACTGGGCACTTGAGGTGTCACCTTTATTGGACCCATAAGGCTTGGATGGTCGTGGCCTGGGCTGAGCAGCACCCCTGGCTCCGGACACGGCACTGCCTGGTGCATCCATCCTGGGAATACACCGAGCATTTCGGTTCCCAGAGCTGTCAGAGCAGCCCTAAATCCACCCAGAACACGTTCAAACAAACACATCACAGCAGACAAAGGATCAGATAGTTGGATATCTCTGACTCCCACCTGAGAGCAACACGGCAGGACCGTCTTACCCCGCCTGAATTTCGTCCTCTCCCCGTGTGCCTGAAAATGGTTCTTTAAAAAGCCCCATCCTTCCCCCACCTTTTCCCTTCTCCTTTTATCTAATTCTGCCTGCAGTCACCATCCTGTCTTGGGGCAAAGTTCCCACTGCTGCCAACCCCTCCCCTCTCCCTCGATAACCCAAGCCCCGCCAGCCCAGCGCTCTGCTCCGTGGGTAAAGCAGTAACTTGCTCATATAAGAGTGTTTACATTTGAATATAAGTACAATTACACCAGCCCATCTAATAGTCCTCTCTGTATATGTTACCGAGTACTTAGGGCCATTTTTCTGAAAGCCATTATGCTCATGTGATTTTCCTCAAAGCTTTTCCGAGGGATTTTGTTTTGACAGGAGGGCATTAAGGGGGTGAAACTGATAGCATAAGTACCACTTACAGACTTTGATCAGCTTGGGTCATAATTCTCTTGGAGAAAGTCTTGTATATATTAGAGAAGGAAATTAATTTTATTGCCTCTGTGGCTTTTTTTTTTTCTCCCCCTGCCTGTAACATCCAAGCACTTG
>NW_016690369.1:553871-599697 GCF_001604755.1 Lepidothrix coronata
TTGGAGTTGAATATGCAGAATTTTATAGAACCATAGAATGGTTTGGGTTGGAAGGGACCTTGCAGATCATCTCATTCCAACCTCCTGCCGTGGACAGGGACACCTTTCAAAAGACCAGGTTGCTCCAAGCCCCATCCAACCTGAGACTGGCTTTTTCCCAGTTCAGGATGGGTTTGGAGGAAAAAAAAACAACAAAAACTCTTCTTTTTTTTTTTTCTCTTGAGTTAAAGAGAAAGTCTTCTTACCAGCCATGCCCCTGACATCCTCACACCTGAATTTCTCTTTTTTTTTTCTTGCTCGTGCTGAAGTGACATTTATCTTTGGCTTAACTGTTCCCTGAATTTTCAGCTCTGGCACTATCTTTATTCCAGGTTTTCTTCACCTGATCCTGAGCTGACATCAGACCCCTCAGAAAAAAAAACAAAACAAAACAAAAGCAACTTGGGTACCACATGTACAGCTGGACTCCAGCAGATATGAAGGGCTTACCCTGGAGATCACTGGTTATCTCTGTATTCCCAGGTTTTCTCCCAGAGTTCACCTGTGGCTTTCAGGCTGGGACAAGCAGCAGCAGTTCTCAGTGCCAGACATAGGAGTGACCATCTTCTCTCATCCTGCCCTCACTCATATTCCTTTACTCCATCGAGGACTCCAATCTGCAAGGATTTCTCTCCCCCTCTCCTGTAAAAAAAAGCAGAATATTGGGAGAAAAATCGACTGCGTCTTCTATAAAACCAGCTCCAGTTGTTCAGCCCAGGCATTGTCTGGTGAAACATGATCTACTTTTTCCTCTCTGCAATAGGTTCCCAAAGCAATTGGGAATTTAGTTCAGGAGACTGTAATATAGATGCATTTTGCTTAAGCTTAACCATCTGCAGCGAAGTGTCTCATCTCCGCTGACTGTGTGGCCACGTCCTGCCGGGGAGAGATCCCCACCACATCTCTCTGCTGGCTATAAAGGGCACTTGGATATATCTATCTTAGAGAGCTACAGCTTGCTAAGACACACGGCACATCATTTCTTTCCTTGGAGTGCAGCTCTGGCCCCGTACCAGCTCTGGCAAACGGGGAACCGGGACTCGGCTCCGTCGCCGCAATCCTTCCCAGCAGAAGAATGAAAAGGTCTCAAATACACTCTTGTCTGAGCTCAGCAAATGCAACTCCCAGTTACTGAGTATTGGCATTGCAAGGAGATTCTGTAATGAGCCTGGAAAACCAGCAGCCCTCAGCACAACGTCCCCAACTTCAGCCTGTTTGGGCGCACACAGGGAAGGTCACAAGTGCCCGTCAGCAGCCTCAGAGCATCGTGGTACAGACAGAGCAGAGGGCTGGCCTTTACTGTGCCACCCTGCCCAGCAAAGTCCTCAGTCAATGATTATCAGACACTCTCAGAGCCGTGGCTACAAAGGGATCCATGAGAAACACCCAGGGAAAGCCAGGCTTGAAATCCCCGTGCAGGGCTCACGAGGAATTCAGAGGGGAATCAGCAGCTCAGAAAAGGATTGAGAACAGCTAAACCCCTACTTTTTCACTCAGCCAAAGCTGATGAAATGTCTGCCTCCTCATCCCCACATCTCTCCCACGTGCACTACATTTATCTTGCTTGAAATATTCCCAGAGGGACTTTCCAGTGCAGGTTTGCTCTCCAGCAAAGCCAAGCTGTGCTCAGGTCCTGCCTTGCCCAGGAGCACGGGAGGTTTTGAAGCTGGTGCCAAGGATTTCCCTTGAGTTTGCAGCTGATTCCAAGGTAGGGCCAAAGTCCAACTGTCTTTCACCACAGGCAAGACCAAGCACCTCGGAAAGGATCATTCCCTCCCTGCCTTGGTAGCCCTGGGGTAATTGCACCATGAAGTAGCATCTCAACAAAATTCAGCCACAGTATATGTCCCCCAAGCTTTGGGGACAAGAACTCAAAACTCAGAACCAAAAAGTGACATTTTGTGGTGACCCTGATGTGCTCTGGGGGCAGTGGGTTTTACCAAGGGGTTGCAGGCTGCTGGACCTCCCTGGTGTGATGAAACTCAGCTGCTGAGGGCAGGAGAAAGCACTTCAGATAAGAGGTCAGCAGAGTGGGGAGAAAAAGGAGGAAGCACACTGGATATTTGATGCTGTCAATAAAAATCCCACAGGTCCCTGTGGAAGAGGCTGGAGTTCAGAGAGCCCCCAGGCATCACCCCCCTGTCCCTCCAGGCAGCACAGACAGTGCTCCTGGCTCAGGTGCTGCACGGGCAGGACCCTCCCTGGCTGCTCCACACCCTCCCTGGGAGAGGTGCCTCCAACACTACAGCCACTGACCCTTTTTCACGCAGAGAAACTCAGGCTGACAACTTATTGATAACATCAACCAACGCCTGAGCTCCTCTGTGGGCCTGAGAGCTCAGGGCAACACAGGTGGTGGGAGCAAGGGATCTTCCCTTCCCTTCCTGCCACTTCCAGGCTCCTTCATCAGGGACAATTGATGTGTCTCAGCTCTCTCTCCCTTTGCTGACAAATGAGACAATTCCAGGGCTTTGCTCGGGGGCAAAAGCAGGTGCTGTGCTGACAAGGCAGCGAGGGGGAGAAACCCCAGGCTTCCTGTGCAAAGCAGCCTTTCAGCACTGACTTTCCTGGATCATCTCTTGGTAGAAAAGAAGAAAGAGGGAGAATGGAATCGCACAGGTATTAAATAAACACACGCTCAGTAGGTCAAATCATTGCCATAGATCATTCTAAACCATAGATCAGAAGAGCAATGCTGGATGCTAACACAGATAATCTGGCACTAAACACCAGTCAGGATATTTAACTGCATCATTTTTCTCCCCCCCCGGCCCCCCCCCCCCCAAAAAAAAAGCATCACTGCTGTGATGTTAAAATTGTGAAAGGAAAGCTGATGTCAGAGAGCTGTGCTGGCCCTGGACACCTCCAACGAAAGGCAGATGGTGGTGTCCAAGCACAAACCTGCAGGAAACCCTTTGCACGGGTTTGGTGACAGAAAGGAGCATTTCTGTGCCACGTTCTGTGTTTTGGCTGCCTTAAGTGCTGTGTGAACACCTGACCCTCACCTGCAGACCCAGCAAATGGTGATGTTTATTCCTACAGTAGAGGCCCCAGGTCAAAACAGGACACAAAACAAGTCACTCACAGGGCTGAAGTTCCTGCAGGAGGTGGGTTAGAGAAAAGCTACCCACAGCAGAAGGCTCAGGGGCATCCCAGAAGACAAATCACCTACACCACGTGTCCACAGTCCATCCAGGAGGCAGAGACTTTCCAGGCACACTTACAACACAATCCAGAAAGAAAGCAAAGCCTCAGGACTGCCCTTAAACAGAGCTCCAGGGCCCTGGGAAGAGGAGGGATGGGTGGAGCACCCAGGTGAGGCTGCTCAGGTTAATTAAGGCCAATTAGTGCCTCCAGATGACGACTTGCACCTGCTGTGGTGTCTGCTGTGTCAGTGGACAGGCCGGAGGGACAACCTCATGGGAAAATCCCACTGAGGAATCATCTTCCAGGAGCAGCAAAGACCTGACATCCCCCTGCCCGGCCCCGCGGGTCAGGCTGGTGGGAGCCAGCAGAAGGATCTGCTGGGGTGGGTTTGCTGAGTGGTGACAGATGGGACA
Organism: Lepidothrix coronata; assembly: GCF_001604755.1. Lineage (NCBI taxonomy): Eukaryota > Metazoa > Chordata > Aves > Passeriformes > Pipridae > Lepidothrix > Lepidothrix coronata. The sequence goes on from NW_016690369.1 coordinate 557,471, forward strand.
AGAGTGACGTTTCTGCCCTTGACACCACGTAGGGAAAAAGCCATTTCTCCCTGTCACACGCGTGCCTGGGAATTGCTCGGGATGCTTCGCCTGTACTTGCTCCAGGGGAAGGTCTTCCCTTGGAGCTCTGCTTCCCAACCAACAGTCTCACAAAGCTGCTCAGCTCACCTGGCCATCAAACCACCTCTGTTTCCCAAGCTCCCAGCGTTCAGTTCTGGGCACCTACACAACAGAAAGGAAAAATTGAGGACAAACCACGTGGAACACAACTCTCAAACACACCTTTTGGGGGACGACCAGACTTTAAAGGTGCACAAAGTTTCCTACAGCTTGAAATTAAATATTATTGTTCCTCATCATGTTTCACAGAACCACAAATCAGAGAATGGTTTAGGACCTTAAAGATCATCCAGTTCCAAGCCTGTGTTTCCATCAGGAGACAGAGGGAAGCAGGCAGGGCAGGGGGGAACTCGAAGGGCTATCTGTGGATTGCTGGAGTTTCCAAGAGCACATTGACTCACTGTACAGCAGAGGGAGGCCTTCAGAGCACACTTTGACTTTATGCCAGGCCTAGGCAATGTGCTGCTTTGTATTAATTTGTGCAACTTCATGAATAAACTGTGCTTGGCTTGCATATGAATTTTAAATGAATTGTTAACACATTTTTATGAATCGAGGAGGAGGTGCTTGCTGGGGAGGTTGACTGGTTGTTGTTTAAAGCAGAGGAAATCAATCATGGTTTTTCGCAAAATAAAACTTTATTGAGCTGTAATAAACAGATACTTCTAAAAAAACCACTTAAACCCACATAAAACCCGAGTGGAAGGTGCTTGACTGCTCCAGCATGAATGGTCAGCGAAGGCATATCTGTATTTAAGCTACTTTTTAAAATTCCTAACATCAAGAAAAAGATGCATAAATGTGCTACATCAGTGCCTCGATGGTGGGTGGAAGATGTGCCTAAATCCTCATTTCTGGAGTTAGCAAGAGACCCTGGGCAGCAGCTTCCAGGTGCCAGTTTGGAGCTGTTTTGAATGCAAAATGGACTTGATGATCTTCGTAGTCTCTTCCAACCTTAATGATTCCACGAGTCTAAGATGCTCTGCTGGGCCCAAGGCTGCCAAGGATTGTAACACAGGAATACACCCACTCTCTGAACTTTCTGCTCCCATCCATCCTCTCCTGTCCTCTCCAGACACTTTTGACTCATAAAATAGTTGGGAAACACAACCTCCTACATCTATTTCTTCATCCTTTTTTTTTTTTTTTTTAGCAGTGGCAAAGGGGATTCTGCTCAAGGTTGTTGCTGGGGAATGGGGAAAACTGGAGGTTTTTCCTCTGAAGATCTGAAGCAAGTTGGCTTTAATTAAAAACAGAGGAGCAGCTCTCACTGTGGGGAGTCCCCCTCCCTTCTGCTCCCACTGCCAGCTGATTTGGGGAAAGTGGGGTCACAGAGCTACAGAAAAGGCACCTGTGCCAAGGGGAGGTCATTTTGGTGGCCTGTGCAGTGAAAATACTCCTCTTCCTCTGTTCCACCACCTCCAGAATTACAAACCTCAGATGTCTGCAATGAGAGAGACAAAAGAAAGGTGAGAGACAGAGAAGCAAAATGTGCAGGTCTACAGGATCTCCAAGGCTTTGGACACAGCACTCAGGTCTCCAGTGGAGGCAGCAGAGCATCTCCTGCAGTGGAATGAAGGCAAATTCCTGACCGTGCAATAGAGGTGTAAATAACAGAGAATGAAAAGGGGATCCAAGAGAAACCTCAAGGTGGGAGAGCTCACATTGCTGCCTGTTCCTGCAAGCTGAGTTCTTCAAAGCCCGTCAGGGGACAAACCATTTCTGCTCCTTTCCCTCCCCACCATCCAAGTCATCCATCTTGGAATGGGAAATCCCGACTGGAAAACCAACGGGCTGGATCTTGGTGCTTCCATTGCAGGTTTGTGCTACAGTGTTGTTCATAAAAGGTCCTGCAGACTGAATGACCAGTTCCTGGATCGCTCCCAAGGATTATTTAAACTTTTCCATATTTTCTAGGTCTCGATTTGAACGTGTGACTTGGGCCAGTCAGTTGATTGATGCTGCTAAAAATGCACACTTGCCCTCCCCCCCTCCTCTGGAAAATATATGTTTTGGAATGTCTCTGGATTACTTTTAACAGTGAGCTTCTCGCTCGCTGGAGATCACTGGGGTTTGTTGTTAAAATAAAAGACAATCCCCTGGACCCCTGTCCATGCACTGTTGGCTGCCATTTTGTGGTGGTTGAGGACAGGAGACAAATTTTCAGAGCTCATGAACAGAACAAGGAAAACATGGCCTTGTTCCCTGTTCCTTCACCTGCAGGGGCTGCTTTTCTGCGCCTTCGTGTCTCACGGCTCCAATCTCTGATGTCCCATTAAACAAAAGTTCTAACTGGAGCTTTGCCTGGGATGGGATCATTTTGTAGCATCTCCATGGGTGGGACCATCAGGGTTCCTTCCTCATCACCAGGTAACACCATTTCTCTGTAGGTTATCCCAGCATGGCAACATCAAATGAGCTGCTTCACCTCACCTAATGCCAAACATCAAAGCTGGAGGACAGACAACAAACCTGCTCAAACATCCCCAAAATAAAGGAGAAAATGGCAGCTCTTCTGACATGTTCATCCATTCCCACCTGAGCTGTGTGTGCTGCTGGGATGGACTGAATCCCCCAAGGAATGCACTCATTCTCCTTTAAGCTTAAAAGAGCTTCAGCATGTCATATCCTTGGATCACAAAGTCCAGAGCCAAGCTTGTGCTGTCCATAGCTGCACAGAGCCCAGGCCATCTTGGAGCACTCCCTGGGACAGAAAGAACAAGGTTTATTTGTGACTTTTACCCTCAGGGCACCCCTGGGGAGGGAGGACGAAATGGCATCTTCAGCCCTGCCATGTGGGGTTAAAAGGAGCAGGGAAACGAGTGGGGCAAGAGGTTTCAAAGATGGGGCCAAAACATTTGCTGTGCAGGGCCTGGTGCAGTGTGGGATTGTGGTTTGTCACAGCGGAAATGCAGCATCACTCACCAGAATGGAGCTTGTAAAGAACCTGGGACCTTCTGGGGAAAAATTAGCTTTAACCAGCATAAACTCCGGGTTTTCTGATGGAATTCAAAAGAAGGGATGGATTCAGAATGTGCACAGACAAGACAAGTCACGCCAGCAACGGGTTATTGCTTAGGTTTGGATTTTTTACCTCTTCTCTTACCTTATTTAGCCCAAAACTCTGTGTCATCTGGCAGAAAAACACCAAAACCAAGTTCTTTGAAGCCAACGGACCTGAGATGTCGACACCACCGAGGCACAAACTCCAGATCATCTGCAACACTGCAAGACTCAAGGCGCAGAGAAAGAAGACTCCCAGCAACCCCAAGAGAAGACCGTAAAAACCACGACAGGAAAGAAAAATTCAAAAAGTAAAGAGTAAGAAAGAATAAAGACTAAGATAGAATGAAGGTGGAGTTTTCACTCTGTGGCTTCTGAGCTCGTAGGAGGTCACATTTTCCGGCTATTCTTTGTGAGCGCGAGTGTCAGAAATTGGCTTTATTTAAAGAAAATGAAAGTTCAAGTAATTACACGGCTTCAGGAGCCAAGACTCCAAGAAAAACACCGAGTATTTCGAGAGCTGGCAATGCTGCCTGTGGAAAAGGAGTGAGTCATGGTGTCCTTTTGGACTCCTGCGTGGGGGAAGGAGACCAGTGCAGCCGTTTGTGGGGCTCTGGGCCCTCTGGCCACCTCCCCAGCATTGCTGTGCATGGATGTGATGGGAGACACGGAGGCTGGGACCTGTGAAGCACCCAGTGTGCCCAGGACTAGGAATGCAGAGCCCAGTGTGCCCTCAGCCACCTGCCTGGGCTGCAGGAGGCACAGAAATGTGGCAATCTGAGAAAGAAGGAAGGTGATGATGGGGAATGCCTGGACTTGCAAGCACAGCGGAGCCCTGGGAGCGTGTGCTGGAGGGAATTCACTGTGAACCAGCAGCTGTGAGCTTTGCAGGGAGTAAAATCCCTCTTTTCCTGGGCAAAGGCTTTGAAACACCAAACTGTCCCTTCCTTAAAGGAATAGGCTTGGGCTCATCCTGCCCAGTGTCAGTGGAAAAGGGTAGAGGGAGGATCAAGACCTTAAACACAGATGGCACAGTGGGAGCAGAGGTATGCTGTGCTTTGCTGGAAGGATGCAATCAATATTTTAGCAGTCCCAAAGCTGCTTTGTTGTTTTTCTTGTACCTAATGTCCTTCCAGCCCACCACCTCCCTGGCAGCTTTGTCCTGCCTGTGTCCCTGCTTCCAGGGCATTTGAGTTAAATTACTTTTTCCAACTGAGTCCCTGAGAGTCAGAGAAGCTCCTTGCTCCAATCCCATGCTGTTTGAAGCAGCCAGATGAAGGTCATCCCTGGAGTTGGGTTGTGGCTGTACCTTGGGTCTGGAGGAAGAATCAGCCCCTGTGTCATTGCAATATCTGCTCGGGCATCCCCCAGCAAGGCTGGACATCTCAGAGACACACAGATGGCATCAGGAAGCCTCTGAAGCATTTCTTTGGGTGGCAGCACTGGGAGAGGAGGCAGGGAGAAGCCCCTGGCTGGTGATGCTGCGTGTGGGAGGAGGATAAACAGAGACAGGCAGGGAGCCAGAGCCTGAGAGCCAGCGGGTGGGATGTCCTGGGCAATGGACAGAGTGCTCCCTGAGCATCCAGCTCCCCAAATCCATGCTGCAATCCACCTCAAGGAAATGGGGACAGCTCATCACAGGGATCACTTCCAGGCAGCCAGCTGCACAGGCCAGTAAACTCCCCACTGATTTCTGACTGCCCTCCTTCCCAGCAGAGGGAGTTGGGGAGATACTTCTGCATTGATCCAACCTGTTGTTCCTGTAATGGGGTTGTTGCCAGATGAAGTTCACATTAAATATAAAAAACAATAATTGTTGTTTTCAGATGTGCTGAAGCTCCCAAGGAGCAGTCACTGGGTGCATGATAAAGGAATGATCCCCTTTTCCTTGCCAGCCCAGTGAGCAGGGGGACAGCTTCACTTCATCCCTCTGGCAGGCACTGGGTCACTGCTGATGCTGCTCAGTGATGCCTTGAATGCACAGTCAATAAATTGTATCCCTGGGCAAGATCCCATGGTTACACCAAAGCAGGATCAGCCCAGAGAGTCCATCACCCTCTGTGTGCTATTTGTGGGATCAGCTGGGCCATCTGTGCTCAGCCCAGCTGGAAAGGAGGACATTGGGATTGGGAGCTCCCAGCTGGGGCCATGGCAAGAGCGGGCAGTGCCAGGGCTCTCTGGCTCCCCTGAGACACCACAGAGGACGCCAGGGAGTCCTGGCGATTCCAGCAGGTCCCTGTGGGTGGGAAGGGTCCTCCCAGCAGAGCTGCTGACTAGATCAAGCTCTGAGGAACCAGTTCTCCAGCCAGAGGTGAGGTGATTTCATTCAAATCCTATGAGCCCACCCTCAAAGTCACATAACTCACACAGTCATTTTTCTCCCTAAACTCATTTTCTCCCTCACTGCTGTTTAATTGGCTCCACAGGATGAAGAGATACTCTTATTTTCTGCCTTCCAGAACCCCATATCCCCTCATATAGCAACTGAAGACACTAATAACTCCATCTAATTACAGAGCCAGTGATCCCTGCTCTGGGAATGGCAGATATGCTGGGATTATTTATGTCACCTGCTTTGCTCCACACGGGGCTCGAGCCAGCTCCATTTGCTTTTTTTAGCAAAGCACATTTCATTTTTCACTCCCCACTGTCATCCCCTTCCCTGTCTCATTCAGAAACTTCACCCACTCGTTCTATCACAGCCTGTCTCTCTGCTACCCTGTGATATAAATCAGCATCAATTATGCTGGTAAAATCCTCTAAATCACTTATTGTCCTCATTACTATTATTTATCTCAGCCTGAAGGTGACACATGCAAAGTCAAGCTCTTCTGTTCCCCCAGCAAGGATTTTAAGGGGCTTATGGGGTTTGGCAACCCAACTGCAAAACCTGATGCAGAGTTTCCTAATGAGGCTGCAACTGCCTCATTTTGCATCATAGAGTCATGGAATGGTTTGGATTGGAAGGGACCTCAAAGATCATCTTGTTCCAATCCCCTGCCACGGGCAGGGACACCTTCCACTAGCCCAGGTTGCTCCAAGCCCCGTCCAACCTGGCCCTGGATATTTCCAAGGATGGGGCATCGCTCAGGTTGGGTCCATTGGTCCCCTTGTGATGGCTCCCAGCCTGGTCTAACTGTCCCCTTCATGGATGGGATCAGGACAAAACACTCAGGGGCACATTGCCCTGCAAGCATCAGGCTTGGTTTGGGATCACTGTTCCAAAGGCACTGGCTGTGTGCTGAAATCACCTAATTAAAACCTGCATCCTCATCTACCTATGCAAGAAAGACCACGTAGGCAATTTTGTCTGGGATTTTCAGACTGGTTAAGCTGACAAGTGTTAATAATTCTTTCCCCCTCTCGGTTATCTCATAAACTGAAGGAGTTAAACTCAGTAATTCTGGACAGACCTCGTGTGTAAATAAACAAACAACCCAGCCTGTTACCTCCTCTGCCTCCCCCGATCAGGAAAAGCAAATATAAGAAATGAATTGAAGCTAAAAAACCTGGAAGCCAACTCTCCTTCCTGGTATAAACCCGGATCGAGCACAGAAGCCAAGGTGGCAGCTTTTGGAGAGGGTGCCCGTATCGCAACCCTGCCAAAGCCAGCTCTGCCCTTCCCCGGTGCCAAACAGGGATATCTCCACCCTCGGCTCTCCAAAGCTGTGTTTTCCAGCCCACCTCCCCTGCGCAGCTCCGGCCCCCCCCCGATCCGAGGCAGAGCAGGTTGACCTGCACCCCCCCTTCTCCCGGAGCAATAATGCTCGGGAATATCGATCCTCGCGCTTGTCGCTCCGGATGGATGTGCCACCGCTAAATCCCTAACCTTTAGCTGTGCCTGGAGTCTGTAACTCCCACCCTCTCCTCCCGCCGGGCAGCGAACACCATGTACAACAGCCTATTAGCAGGAGAACAGCCTGTCCCCTGTCAAAACACACGAGGTGCCACGGTCCCCTCGGGAATGCCGGCGGCTGCTGACAGCGCTCTGGCGTGCCTGCCTGCTTCCCTGCCTGCCTTTCTGCCTCCCTGCCTGCTTTCCTGCTTCCTTGCCTGCCTCCCTGCCTGCCTGCCTTTCTGCCTCCCTGCCTGCTTTCCTGCTTCCTTGCCTGCCTCCCTGCCTGCCTGCCTGCTTCCCTGCCTGCTTTCCAGCTTCCTTGCCTGCCTCCCTGCGTGTCTTCCTGCTTCCCTGCCTGCCTTTTTGCCTCCCTGCCTGCTTTCCTGCTTCCTTGCCTGCTTCCCTTCCCTTCATGTCTTCCTGCTTTCCTGCCTGCTTCCCTTCGTGTCTTCCTGCTTCCCTGCCTGTCTGCTTCCCTGCCTGCCTGCCTGCTTCCCTGTCTGCTTCCCTGCTTCCTCATCTGCCTTCCTGCTTCCCTGCCTGCCTTTCTGCTTCTGCCTCCCTCCCTGTTTCCCTGCCTGCTTCCTTTCCTGCCTCTCTCCTTCCCTGCTTCCTTGCCTGCTTCCCTTCATGTCTTCCTGCTTCTCTGCCTGTCTGCTTCCCTGCCTGCCTGCTTCCCTTCCTGCTTCCTCATCTGCCTTCCTGCCTCCCTGCATGTCTTCCTGCTTCCCTGCCTACTTTCCTGCTTCCTTGCCTGCCTCCCTGCATGTCTTCCTGCTTCCCTGCCTACTTTCCTGCTTCCTTGCCTGCCTCCCTGCATGTCTTCCTGCTTCCCTGCCTACTTTCCTGCTTCCTTGCCTGCCTCCCTGCATGCCTCCCTGCTTCCCTGCCTGCCTCCCTCCCTGTTTCCCTGCCTGCTTCCTTTCCTGCCTCTCTCCTTCCCTGCCTGCCTTCTTGCTTCCCTACCTCCCTCCCTGTTTCCCTCCCTGCCTTCTTGCTTCCCTTCCTGCTTCCCCTGCCTGCCAGTATCCCAAAAACTGCCGTGAGCTCCAGCTGAAGAGCAAAATGACCCCGTGTGTAGCAAAGAAAGGAGGAAAAGCAGGCATTGCCTCCTTGCTGTCTTCAAGACCCACTTTCCTTAAGACACAAAGAGGATACTGCTGACCTTCATCCCCTCACTGCCCTCCTCATCACCTGCTGCAGGAGAAGGGAAGCTGCTCAGGGTGGGATGAGTGCCAAGGGAAGGATTTTAGGCTCACACTACGTGTGTTTCAAAAGCAAGGACCTGATTCTCTCCTTTTCTGCACTGTACAGTTCTTTGGAAGGAGATCAGGAGTGGGTTTATGGTTTCCTTGTTCTAAGGAAAATGATGCAGAAGGTGGGTAACAAACTCCAAGTGATTTAGGAGGCACCCAAAATCCCCAGAAGTTCATAGAACCATAGAATGGTTTGGGTTGGGAGGGGCCTTAAAGACCATCTGGTTCCAATCCTTGCCATGGGCAGGGACTCATCTGACTAGATCAGAACTCCATCCAACCTGGCCTTGGACACTTCCAGGGATCCAGGGGCAGCCACAGCTTCTCTGGGCAACCTGTGCCAGGGCCTCCCCACCCTCACAGGGAAGAATTTCTTCCTGATATCTAATCAAATCCTGCCCTCTCTCAGATTGAAGCCATTCCCTCTTAAACCAGTTATTAATTATTTCAACAAAGACATGAGCCCACCCCAGCTGGGTCCTGCCTGGAACTCAGGTGACATCATGGTTTTAGACACCCAAAACCTCGATGCATCCTGGTGGCTTTGAGGCATCCTTGATTTAAAATGAAGAAATTGATATTTCATGAAGAATTTTTCCCTAATATCCAGTCTAAACCTCCCTGTCACAACCTGAGAGAGCTTCCCCTCATCCTGCCACTTGTTATCTGGCAGAAGAGACCAACTCCCACCTGGCTCCAATCTCTTTTCAGGGGGTTGTAGAGAGCAATAAAGTCCCCCTGATCCTCATTTTCTCCAGGTTAAGCACCCCCAGCTCCATCAGCCACTAACCTCTGGATGAAGAACCCCTGGACTAGACATCTGCCTGGGCAGTCCCCACCCCACACCCACACACAACACTGGTCCTAAGGTTGGTCTGACACCTTCACATGGCTCCCCCTTTCCTGTCCTCATCCTACATGTCCAATTACTAAGTCCAGCTTTACCACATGATGGGTTAAACCTCGGTGGGGTTGAAACCCCTTCACTGTTTTCCTCCAAGCTGTGCTCCATGTAGGAGCTTTCCCAACCACCATCGCTCTGGGATGAAGCCCACAAGGTTTGATCTCAACCCAAAACTCGTTCTTTCAGTCATTCCCGAGGAATTGCACCGTCCTCGTGTGTCACCTGGCTCCCTCCACTAATAACTTCTGAAATCCATGGGTGTATTTCAATCACAAAAAGCCCAAAAAGCCTTAGGATTTGGCTCAGTTTAAATGCTGCAGGCAGCTGGATGGAGGGAAAACACCGAATTACTGGGAGCAGGGCTGGGCTTGGGGCTCAGCAGGGCTGGAAAAGGCACGTGGGAGAGAGATCTTTGAAAGGCCCCAACACCAGGAAATGTTTCAGATCAGAGCTCACACCTTATTAGGCTCATGCTAATCCAGCCATGAGACACAGAGCCACGGGAAATCAAGCTCCATAAGCCCTGATCCTCATGGATCAACTTGGACCTAAAAAAAAAAAAAAGTTAAACACAAAGCAAAGCCTTTCATAAAGCAAAGACTTCTGGAGCAGCACTCCCTAGTCCTCCTGAAGGAACAGGGATGGGCTTGGGGTGGTGAGGAAACACCATTTCAAACACCATTTCAAACACCATTTCAAGCACCATTTCTGAGATAGAGACACTAAAAGACAACAAAGAGGATTTCCATCCAGATCTAGAGAGGGCTGGAGGTGCCAAGACTGAAGAGCTCAAAAACTCTGAAAAACTCTACCTACTTAAGGATATCTTGGTTTTAACAGCAGTTCTTGCCCAGATTTGGGTTTATTCTGGTTTTATCCTGTTCCTATGAAAGCTGTGACAAGACCAGTAAAAAGACAGTGTTACAAAGACCCCTGAATTCCTTTCCAAACACCCTTTCTCTGCCTGGGGAAGATCCCCTTTGCTAATGTGGTAGCTACAAACCAGTAGCAAACAAGGTTTGATTAATTTGATCTTGATTAGAGCTAAAGGACTTTTTTTTGGCCAGAGTTATATTTTGAAGCAAAATACGTGGAAAACCAATCAGAGCAAACTGCTCCGTAATACATTTTTTAAACACAAATAATTTGGCAAGCTCTGCAAGGCAGAAAACTCCCACACTTGGTTTTATTATTTTAAAGCAAAGTGTGTAATTACAGTCCACTTTCAGTTAGAAATGCCTGTTTTCTTCGAAATTTAATATCGAGTTTTCTCGTACACAAGATTAGTTTCATTTCAAATTGAATAGAAGGGGTTGTTTTTTGGCACAAGAGTATTGTTGCTAATTTTCTAATTCATCAAAAAAAAAAAAAAAAAAAGGAGCTGTGCTGCTGTTCTTTCTTCTGCAAACCGAACTGACACTATTTCTTTTCTTTAATGGCAACAAATTCAAAGCCACGGGCTAAATAACAGAGTCTAATCCACGCTTTTGTGTGGTCAAACCTGTGGCCCAAGTGGGGCCGTGACATTCAACTTGGAATGCTGCTTGGTCATCTAGATTGGACTTTCAACTTGAAATGCTACTTGTTCATCTGGATTTGACTTTCAACTTGAAATGCCACTTGTTCATCTGGATTTGACTTTCAACTTGAAATGCCACTTGTTCATCTGGATTTCACGCATGTGTGTAAACATGTTCTCAGCCAGGGTTGGGGAAGATATTTTCATTTACCAGATCACTATTTTGATGAGGTTTCAGAGGCCTGAGCTGCGTCCTCCTCTTCCACAGCAATGTGCAAGCCCCAGCCTTCACCAGCCCGGCAGCCTCAGCCAGGAATTCCCTCTGATTTCCTACTCAAACCACTTGATTCCTCCTGCTTCCTTTATTATTCCGTTTAACGATCCCTGACATGCTTTTGGCAACCTCCTCAGAGATAATCAGGTTGTAGCGCTTGAGACCAGCTCTGCTCAGATAAAGAAAAAATGAGTGATAAAAACCAGTGATGTATTTGCAGATCAGAGGCAGAGCAGCCCAGAGCACGCTGTGGTTTAGACTTTTGATCAGCAGAGAAGGCACGTTCCTCGTTGGTGCTGTAATACAGCAGCCACGGGGGTTTTTCTGTATCAATTGGCAGGGTTAGAGCTGGAGCCTCCAGCCCTGTCTGCAAGGCTCAGCTCCTTCCCCCGGGGGATTGGACACGGCTCCTATTTTCTACTCTCACAGATATTTCTCAGCACAAATCATGCTAAATACTGGATGGCCTGATAGACCTCAATTCTCTTCAGATCTTAGTCTTCCTGAGGGTTATACTTGGAAAAGTTACAAGAGAACGAAAAAACTTGGAGGGAAGGGAAGGGAAGAAAAAAAAAAGAAACGAAAAAAAAAAAAAAACAACAGCAACAACACGACTCACAAAAAATAAACCCAAAACAAACTCAAACCACCCAGTTGTTGGATCTGCAAAGATCTCCACTCCAGCATTATTGATTTTGTTACACCTCTGCTGCCTGACCCATTAAACACGGCTCACTGGCGAGGTGTCAGGTATTCAAGTTGCACTTTGTTACGTCCTTGGCCATCTCCTGTGCCTGGAGGTGTTCAACACCTCCCCAGCTCTTACAATTCCTTTGTTTTGCAGCAAATTCACACAGACCTCTGAGTGAGGGGAATTTGCTCATAACACAGCTTGTAGGAACTCCTTCCAGTTTGTGCCTTGTCTCACCTGGGGTGATACTGGTTGGGAGTCATTTACCTGATGCTGTCCATCAAAGCTGGGATGGCCCCAGGCCACGTCTGTAACAGTGTGAAGGCACTGACACCTCAGAAGGCCTTTCTTCCCCCCTAAAAACAGCAGCTGGTTCAAAGGGTGGTCTCTTGGACTGCTGATCACCCTCCACTGACTGTGGATGGAGCCTGGACAACGAGAAATCTGGTTTGTAGATGTGGAGAGTTACTTGAGAAGAATCCCTCTCCTCCAGCATGATTGGTATCATCCCACATCCTTCAGTGATGGGCTCCAGACATGCTCTCCAACTTTGGCAATCAAAATATATCAGGACACACAACAGGGTTGCATGTCCCAGCCTTTCCTTACAAAGCAGAGTCCCAGTGAAGGGCCTTTCCAGGGAAAACCAGGGAGTGATTTGCCTGGACACTTTTTCAGAGATGTTTTCTCCTGCGAAGAACTGGCTCTGCTTCTCGCTCACGTGCTCTGGGATGTTGCTGGTGTCCCTTTTTCCAGGATACCGGGCAAGAACTCTGGGAAGGTTGGTTGGCAGAACACAGTTCATGGCAAGAAAGAAAAGCAGGGATATGGGCAAAACCCAGTCATGGGTGAAGCCACTGACATTCCCATTGGTGTCCAGTTCCTACACCCCTGAGTGCACAGGCACATCCTGAAAGGGTGTTCCTGGGTTTGGTACAGGCTTGGCTAAGGCAGGAACAACAGAAAATGCTGCAGATCAGCAGGGAGGAACAGAAGCAGAAGGAAAGCCTGACAGGTACCATCCAGCCTATGTTAAGTCCTGCCTTTGAATCCCAATCCAAATGCAGTTGTGGGGGCCTGGATGCTCCGAGGGCAGTAAATCAGGGCCCACCCTGGGCTGTGGGGAAACTTCACTGGAGAAAACTCCTCCACGTGCGACAGCACCATTGGAAACACCTGCTCCAAGTCCACAGCAGGACCCAGAGCTTCCACTGGGAGAAATGGTCTGTCCTTCCCAATCTTCTTCCCGAGCCTCTCTGTACTTTCCAGTATGCCGTGCCTTTTCCTGGAAGATGATTAGGTCAGTGGTTCTCCCTATAATGGATAATTCAGCCTCATGGGTCAATGCACAGATTTTTATCTCGACTCAGTTCCCATCAGCCTGGCAGCTGAAGCTCTGACTGCCCGTAATGGATGTACCTTTGCTGGTGTTTCAACTTGCTCCCGCTTTTTACCCAAAGTAAATTGTAGGCACTAGTGAAAAAAACTGAGTGAATTTATCCTGTGGGGATGAGGCTGTCCTTTCTGGTGCTGGTTAACTGCAGGGTTTGGCCTGTTGCTTCTGGTTGGAAATATAAACACTGGTAACACCTAAATTTCTGCTAACTCCAAAGAAAGATTTGAATTACTCCTTGAGAACTGAAGACCTCCTGTAATTCCCATTTCCCTGTGCAGCTGGGAATAAATAAGGAATAAATAAATAAATAAATAAATAAATAAATAAGGAAAGATCTTATCACAGCCCAGGATCAGACCCTTGGCAGGAGCAGTTTATTCCAGGCAGATCTCAGATGTTTCCTTGTCCCCTCTCGTTGGAAAGTCTCTCTTTTCCTTCCAGTATTTTGGAGCTCCCATTGCAAGTCTCACCCAAACCCAAGCAGGATCCAGACTTTTGGAGCCTGATGCAAAGCTCTGCTGTGACTTGGGCCGCAGTTGACTGCGATTTGTCACTTAACCCCCTTTAAGTGGTGGATTCCACGACACCTGCTGGAATCCACCCTGGAACGTTCCTGAAGAGACGCAGGAGGAATTCTTAGGATGCATTTCCCTCAGACCTCAATATATTCCATATGCTCCCACTGTGGAGGAGAAGGGAGCTGGTCCGTTGAGTTGCCTCTGGTAAATCCATCATTCCCAGCTGGGGGGACAGGGGGGGACAGTGAGAGCTTATCAGTGTTTTCCCTGACTTTGCAGCTGGAAGGAATTTACAGCCCAACACAAACTCCCCGTGGAAAGGAGGGAGAAGCCCTCCCCAAACGTGCCTACGAGCCCCTGTTGTTATCAGAGGAGCAGGAGGCTTTGGATCACCTTTATTGCCGGCCACCAAGGGCTCCTCTGGAACCTGCAGATGCCACCAGCCCTCAGCCACCCCCTTGGAAAGCATCTTGATCAAATTTAGATTACCTGCGAGTCTGCATCTTCCTGAGGATGCTCACAAACAGGTTTTGTCCCCTTTCTCCTGAGGGAAGCTCATAACCAAAGATGCTGAAGACCCATTTTCTCTTGGGGAGCTTTCTGGAGCCTCCTCCCTTTGCAGGAGGTCGTGGGTTCCTCTTTGCACACTCCAAAAACTAAACGTGGCTGCAACCCAAACTGCTTGATTTGTGGCTTCACTGAGATATTATTGTTGGGCAGGGAGCATTTTATATCTGAAATCAATCTGCTTTTGGCAAACTGGCGGCCAACAAATACCCAGCTACAAATTTCACGACTGAAATGTTGATAAGCATTTTTTTTAAAATTGCAATTTCATATATATATATATATATATTTATTACTTACTTTTCAGCAGCTTTGCTTGATCTTCAGGTTTGAAAAAGCCATTGCTGAGCTCTCCCAGCCCCATATCCTCTCACAAACAGGGTGAACTTGGAGGAAGAGGGAGCCCTTCTCAGATCACTGAGGCTGAGCTTGTCCTCAGGAGCTGTTGGGAAATGGGGCCCTATGGAGGGCAGTGAGATAATTAATGGTTATCTAAGCAATTGACTTGTTTATAATCACCTTTTAGAATTAACTTAATTGTTCTAATTGTCATTGATTGTTTCTGTTTAAGCGATAATGATCTAAATTGTGATCTAAACTACAGGCAGACTAGACCGTGCTTCAAATGTGTCTTTGCAACTGATTTCTGCTTTCAAATGTAGGGCTCTTTATTAAAACTTCAGTAAACCGAAGGGAAAAAAAGTTAAATATTTACCTTGAGAGCGAATTTTTCCGCATTTAATTTCTTCCAGCTACACGAAAATGCCTTGTTGCTGGCCAGCCTCTGGAATAACAAACCCTGGATATACCTGTGTGTGCACATGGCCCACGATTCCCAAAAAAAAAAAAAAAAACCAAAAAAACCAACAAATTACCCTGTTCACCGTTAACCCGAGGGGGTGTTTACAACACGAGCCTTGTGAAAGGCAAATACAAAAACAGAGCGGGAAGAAAGCCTGTGAGGAAGCAGATGTAAAAGTCAGGCTTTCAATCCACTCCAGCAAATAACCAAGGAAAAGAGTAATGAGCTGGAAGACGCCGGGCCCAAACTCGGCGCTGGCACAGCTCCATCCGAGCCGGTGGAGATGGGCCAGGAGCGGATGTTTCCCACTTCGTCAGCTGAACGTGGAGAGTTTATTTTCCAAGCCACCCCTCCCTCTCGCTTCAATTCCCCTGGCGTTGATCGATGGGTGTCCCCAAAGATGCTGAGTGGAGGAATCTGGGGCTGGCGGAGCCGGTGTTTCGCCGCGTAAAGAGCAGAGAGACTCCGGGCTGCGAACGGCGAAGGGATTTCTTCAAGGGCTGCCAAAAAAACCCGAAAAAGATAAAAGGGAAAAAAAAAGTAATGTAAGCTTAGAGGCTGTCCTTTTCTGAGGACACTGCCAATTTTTTAAAAGGATAATCCCAGTGGATACAGCGTTATGTGACAAAAGTCCCGTTGTGGAAACGCTGCCAGTTTTTTAAACGTCGGCATTTAATCTCTTGGCAATAACACAAGCCCGGCTATGGGTTTATTTTTATTTTTTTTTATTGTCACTGACAACATATTTGCATACATTATAGCAGCTGCACACGGTCTGAAGAAGGTTTGTTTGCTCTGCAGTTAATAGTGGCGTGAAAATCTGCACACAGCTAATACAGCCTGATCCAAGAGACAGAAAATCACTGATGTTAGAGCTGGAACACGGAGAGGATGGGAATATTTGCCAAGCACCTGCCTGCTTCAGCTTGATTTTATCTCCAGAGTGGCTGATGAAGGCAACAACAGGTTAAATCCTGCTCTATTAAGGCAAAACTCCTCCTAGTTTTTTTAAAAGGTGAAATTTTCTAGGATCTGCAAACAAGTTTTAAGGAGTTGGGACCCAGAAAGGATTTAGGGCAGGGCTTTCCCAGGCAGCAGAGCACGAAGCCAAGATCCTCAGGGCACCCAGCAGTGGGAGAAAGGGTGCACTGGTGAGATGTGAGCTGTAGTAAGAGTGGGAAGTGAGAAGAAGCCGAGGTGGAATGGCTGTGAAAACTCTGGTGGTGCACAAAGATCTAAATAAAGAAGGAAAAATTCCTTGCTATTATTATTTATATGCAAAACATTGAAAGTTTGGTAATATATAGAGAGACAAAACATTACTGCAGTGCCATAACAACATAGAGAGTGACTTTGTATAGACACAGATGCTTTTATCCACAATATATATACCAAAAACATAACAGCAAGCCTTGCTGTGGCTCATTCCCAGCAGGCTGGCACTGCTGTCCCTCTGCTCCCTCCCACCCTCTGTGTCACTCTGCCCAAGACAGAAACCCTGGTTGTTCATCACCAAACCCCAACCCTCCCGGCTGCACAGGGTTTGGTCGAGTGGGGCTGTTCACCTGACACTTTATCTTGCTGCAAATCCTTTTAGGAGCAGGCAGGGATGGAAAAGGAGAGCTGGGCTTTGAAAACAGGCCCCCTGTGGAGGGAAGGAGGAGATCAAGTCCTACCTCTCTCTGTGTGTCACACGGGGCTCTCGCCTCGCAGGGAAGCAGCAGGAGTTGGGGAGCAAGTGAGCATAAGGTCACTGGGGAGAGGAAGGTTCTGCTCACAGAGGGAAGGGGAATATCTCTGCTCTCCCCAGCTGTAGGGTTTCCTGGGTCTTTTAAAATCATGTGGTTGACCAGGTTTGTTTGGATTTAATGAAACCATTCGTGTCTGGTACATTAATCACCTGGGGAGCTGCTCCTGCTTCACTCCTCTTGCTCTCAAGATGGGTGTTTTCCATCGTGGCTAAAGGGAGATGAGTTGGGTTAGATGGTTTAAACCACACAGCCAGTCTCCAGGTGTAACATGACAAGGGGTCCCTGATGGGCCATGGATGTCCATAAAGGCAAAATTCACATGGAATCAGTTGTCTCTGGTCTATTAGGAGAAAGGCTCCTTCAGAGACAGGCAGACCCTGGAAAAGATTCCGTGTGGCTTTCCTGAACCCCGGGACAGCAGGCTTTTTTGCTTTTCCTCAAGCCCCAGCTTCTGGAGTCATGTAATCACAGCACAACTCAACTTTAAATAAAAAACAAATAGAAGAAGTGGGAAGTGATTTCCCCCAAATGTTTGGGGAGGCTGGAACAATGTGAACCTACAAAGCATCAGCAAATAAACAAGTCCCCCTACTACTGCTATTATCATTATTATTGCTAATGACAACCAGAACACTCTCAGAGGCTTCCCTGATGTTGAGTGTTCAAATTCACCTGGTACCTGGTCTGGCTGCAATGGAAGGACAGGCTGCCACAGGGGGCTGGCAAGGACAGCAAAGTTCTGGATGGGGCAGGAGTGACAGGACAGAAACCCAGGGGTGAATCTTACCTGAGGTTTCACAGAATCCCAGGATGGGTCAGGTTGGGAGGGACCACAGTGGGTCATCTGGTCCAACCTCCCTGCTCCAGCAGGGTCATCCCAGAGCACATGGCATAGGATTGTGTCCAGATGGCTGGAATATCTCCAGTGGAGGAGACTCCACACTCTCTCTGGGCAACCTGTTCCTGTGCTCAGTCACCCCCACAGTGAAGAAGTTCTTCCTCGTGTTCAGGTGGAACTTCCTGGGCATCAGTTCCTGCCTGTTCCTCTTCTCCCATTGCTGAGCCTCCCACCCTGAGCAGGGCCTGGTCCATCCCCTGACCCCTCCCAGCAGACACTGACACAGATGGGGTCTCCTCTCAGTTGTCTCTCCTTGAGGCTGAACAGCTCCAGCTCCCTCAGCCTTCCCTTGTCAGAGAGACGCTCCAGTCCCTTCATCATCTGAACTGCCCTCCACTAGACCCTGTCCAGCAGCTCCATGTCTCTGTTGCCCTGAAGAGCCCAGAACTGGACAGAGCACTCCAGATGAGCCTCACCAGGGCTGGGTAGAGGGGCAGGATCACCACCAGCCACACCCGCCAGGAGGGCACCGAAGCAGAACGATTTCCCCAAACGCAGGTTTCATCGCTTAAAAGGATTCCCCGCGTAGCAGCTAATCCAGGCCATGCCACGCAGCCCTGAAAGGGTCAGGGAAGATGGGCAGCGAGAGCAGCACTACCTGCTGCCCTTTTGGGGGATGTGGGGAGGGGAGGAGGGCCCAAGGGGAGCCCGTTCACGTGCATGGCTGCAAACGGGGGTCTCCTGCAGAGACGGCCCCTCTGCCGTGCTCCTGAGTGTCTCCAAAGCGAAATGGATGAGCAGCTCCCTTTCAATCAGGCTGAATTATGAGTGCAGCGATTTGCTGGACGTTTTACATGAACCAGAAGATGTGTTATCTGATGAAAATTGCTTTATTCAATATCCCGGCCTGACAAGCAGTGAACTGTACATCTCCTGGAGAATTTAGCAGTGCAGATGATTTTACTTAGCTGGAAGGATTAAGGAATTGTACCCCTTTTTTTCCCCAAAAAAAACTCACAGCAGAAAACTGTGGAGGAGAAACTCCCAGAGAAACTCTGAGGAGCTGGGGTTGCCAAGGTGACCAGGAGTCCGAGGAAATATAAAAGGTTGGGGGTTTCCCCAACAAGAAAACATTGCAGAGTTAGGAGTGCTTTGCCACTCTCATCCCCCAAAAAAACAATTATTGGAAAGAAAAAACAAAAATGTCAGGAAGGAGATCAGATCTAGCTCTCAGAGCTGCCTTGAGGACACAGGACTTGTCTAACTACCAAATGAAGGCTGAGCTTCAGAGAAGGTCTTCTCGTTGTACTGCTGTGATAGATGGGAAGACCTTCTGGGAGCCTTCTACAGGATGGGGGACCAGAGGCAGAGCTCAGTCTCCCATGGCTCAGGGCACTGAATGAGTGTGGGACCATCCCAGCTCCTCTGGGCTCTCCTCTTCCAGCAAGCACTTGTTAGTCCAGGTTTGTACAGTGAAAAGTGGATAGGGAGTGAGATTGGTCTTCAAAACAGGTGCCCTTCCTTATCTTACAGTAAAGATCTATCCAGCAGTTGATTTCCCAGCAGAGTTCTCCAGCAGAGCCAGGCTTTTCTTCATGGCCAGGAGTAATAAGCCCAAGGTTTTCACAAAGAGACTCCTCCAGGCTGAGCAGCAAGCAGGACATCTCTGGGCAGGTTTGAAAGGCAGCTTCAGTGCAGAACAGAATTTCTCCTCAAGTCTTTGAAGATTCTTTGCTTCAGGAAAAGCTGCCACTACCCTGACCTTGCTCCTTAAAACAGAAGAGAGCACAGCCCTCTGCAAAAGTGAATAAACCTTTCCTAATAACAGCACAGAAAACAGATGGGCAGCTCTGTAATAAACCAGACCCTGCCAAAGCAGATGCCACCAGGCAGCTGAAAGCTGAAGAGTCCTGGATTACCAGCCTCTCTTGAAGATCTTGCCATAAACTCGTTGTATGGACTCCCCCTGCTTTGGTATGAGGCTCCTGTTGCTGCAGACATAACACAGGAACACAACTGAGCAGACTTTATCCATGCTGGCAATCTTATCCAAATCCAAGGCTTTTATTATAACTGAAGGCTACTCTGATTTGTGGTGCTGTTTTTAAGCAGCACATAATTAAGTGGTAGAACTCATTGTCATCGGACGCTGCAGAAGCCAAAGCATAAACGGGTTCAAACAACAATTAAAGACACGGAGAGATCCATCAAGGGCAATTACACACAAGGATAAGCTCAGGAAGCCCTTCAGCTGCAAATTGCCATGAGTTGGAAGTATCTCATAGGAAGTGTCACAAGGGACTTGCCATGGTCTTGTATCTTGCCCTGAACATTCGCTGCTGGCACCATTAGAAGCAGGATATTGGGCTGGAGGCACCTTTGATCCGGGCCATTCCAATGTCTACACGGAGTGACCTCTGACAGATCTACTCTCTCCAAAAGGCACTAGGCCAGGACGGGTCTAGATTGTGGTTTAGGGCCACAAGATACAGACCTGACTTAAAAGCTGTATCTTCTCCATCTGGAAGATTGAGCCAGAACCTCAGGTCAGGAGATCGGGACGTCTTCCAAGCTGCAGTCTTCAAGAAGCCCTTCAAAAGGGAGTTTTCATTAAAGGAATTTCCTATGGAAGAAAAACAAATGTCGCAATGTTTGGTACAGCTTTCTGATTGCCTAAGTTGGCAATGCTTTAAAAAAAAAGAAATAAATATCTGAGGAGAACATGAACATCATCTCAACTCACAGAACATGCAGGCAAATTTCCCACAGTGGTGGTGCTGGCAGGGGTCAGCACAGCCCAAGTGCAAGAGCTGAGCTTCAGCCTCGGGAAATCACCTTCCCAGGTGAGGTTGGTGCCCTGCATTCACAAGACTGAATAGTTCCACTTCGAGGGGAGACTTGATGAACCCAGAAATGCACTTGAGCAACCTGGAACATCATCTGTTTGAAGAAGACTGCTGGATAAGGAGGCTGATTTCTCAGCAGTCACCTTTGATTGGATTAACATCAGCGTTGGTGAGGGAATTTCCAAGGCTGGACTTCTCCAGATGCTACAGATCCTCCCTTGTATAATAAAGACAAGGGTTGAAGTAAAGCAAGCTGGGTCCAAACCCATAGATGATTCATGTTTATCTATCTAACTTTGAGACCTTTGACAGAATCTGCTCAACCATACAGAGGTGGTGTGGGAAAACAGAGTGTGAAACTGAGTGTGGAATTTTTCTGAGCTGTAAATTACGGCAAAAAATAAAATACAAAGGAAAATCTGGCCCTATAATTCATGCGTAGGCCTTTTAGTGGGAGGGTGTTTTGCAAGGATAGAGAGATGTCATAATCAAAACTAGCTCTTTAACTCGCTTTTAAATGGAAATCAAAGGGACCATCATCTGAGAAGTCTCAACATTTAATCTCCGAAAATTTTCCACCCACAGAAATTTTGGCCAGCCCAGGCCTAGAGAGGACTTCCCTACAATGTCTTGGGCTGGCTCAAGAAGGCCTTAGCAAATAATAAATGCCAGGCTTGTGGGCACAGAGCGGTGGGATTACACAGCACCTCCCTTCCACAAGCCTGGGAGCATGAACATCACATTGGGCAACACAAAGGGGAGGTGACAGTCCTGGAAAAGCCACAGGGCAGGCTGAAGGATGGACAATAACCACAGCCAAAGTGAAGCATCTTGCCAGTGCTCAGGTGGGCTGGCAGAGGTGCTGGGACAGGCTCAGGACCAGGCTGGTTTAATATCTTGCTCCGATTTAGCAGCAACCAGAGCAGTAAGTCTGAGCTCACCCTGTTGGTTTAATCAAGCCCCAAACAGCCCCCCCAGGAGAGCCAAGCAGGTTCAAGGCACTGGCTAATACACCAACAGAACTGAGGAGCTCTATATGGTCCAAGGCACCATCCCTGAATCAGGAAATAAAGTTTCCTAAGTCCTAACACCTCCCTGCTGCACCACTGGAGCTCCACCTTCGCCTTCCCCAGGTCCAGGTGGAGCTGAGACACCCTTCCTCTGCTAAGCACATTGTCCCAGTCTCATCATCTGAGCTCCCACACCACAAAGGTCCCCACTTGTCCCTCCATCCCAGCAAACCTACCTCCTTCTGTCTGAACCTTCTCCAGCTGAGAACTCCTCCTTATTTGTAGCCCAGGTGTAACCCGGATGTCCAGGCACCACCATAAGGACACAGCTGCCCCAGCACAGCACACCAAATACAGGAAACTTTAATTTCCCTTTTGCCAGGGAAATTTTGAGCGTCCAGCTTTGTCAGCAGCTGCAGAACAGGAGCACAGAGCAGAGAACAAACATTTTGGCAAGTCAATAACGTGGGACACGGCTGGAAAATAAGGTACTCTAGAAAGAGAAATATTTTAGGCTCCTGAGAAAACGGGATTCTTTTCAACTTTCCAGACAGATTATATTGGCCAGTTCGGGTACCATTTATCGCCTTGCCCAGCAATTTACAACCTGGGGGGTTTGCTCTTTTTGTTGCTCTTTTTAGCCCAACAAAATGCTCTTGGCTTTGCAGGCCTTGTCTGGGTGAAATCAGTGAGCTGGCACAGGTGGAACCGCTGTCTGCCCATGTAGAAGAGCTTATGTAGCAGGACCATCAAGCTTAGGCAAATGAGCCAGCTAAGATTTCCTATCACTGCCCATGGCAGAGAACCTCAGTGCTTTTATAGTCCCAGCTTCAAAGCAGCTCCTGGATAAAAAAAATCCCTGTTTGGAGAAGGAAGAGGGGAGTGGATTTTGTCTGTATAGTTGATTTCCTCTTCTCTCTCTCATTTGACTCAATGTGGGAGCGTGTTCAGGTTGTAGGAGGTGACTTGCTTAACAGTCACAAGACTTTTTCAAAGGCACAGCCTTCCCTCCAAGCAGCCAAGCTGTGAATTTACCCATTCCTCTTCAAAAATCCATTGTACAGCCAGATCCCTTCAGCCAAGAATGCAGACCTGTCAAATCTCAGGCGCTGAGCAGGAGGTGTGCAATCTGCCCTGACCCTCTGCTCCCTTCCAGCTCAGCCTGGCTCTCCCCTGATCCCTGACCCCGGGTGCCAGATGGCCCCCCCTCTGTTTGGCCCATGCCTGGTGCCGGGGGTGGTCACAGTCCTGGGGGGCAGCTGGGAATCTGCCTCCTGCTGCTGGAGGAGGATGCCCAGTGCTCAGATGCTTCTCTGGTCATAACTGCCCTCCAGTTTTTCCCTGCTGGCCTTCCCCTGCTTGCTGCACGACCAAGCACAGCATCATCTCCCCTGTCAGCACTGGAGAAAGCCGAGAACGGTCCATCTCCAGCCCGTGAGCACTTTCATCCTGGCTTGTGCAGAGTATCCCAGAAGAACGCAGCTGTCTCGGTCCAGGATCATTTTTGTAAAGCAGGAGAGAAGATAGGCTCTTCCCCCTTGCTTTTTTCCCCTGATTTATTTATTCATTGCATAACATCTTGTCCACAAACATCCCAGCTTGGTTAAATCTTTGACATGTAAAACATTTCCAGAAATTCTTGCTGCCATCCGACAAGACAGATGGGTAAGACTTGGCTTTTTTTTTTTTTTTAAAAAAAAAGACTCCTCACTTTTCTTCTGTTTTCTTCTTTCTAGTGTGACTTTGTCTCTGGCTTTCCCAAAGCAATGCACTCATTTATCAGGCTTGGGAGCTCTTACTCGTTGGCAGACTCCGAGTCTTTCCGCTTGGCTCGGGGCTCTCAGCCGCCATATGGAACGAGTTGCACGTTTTCACTCCTTATCGGAGTTTAAGATGGAAATATTTCCTTGCTTCTTCTTGGGGCATTTCTGCAATTGCACACATGCTGGGAGTATTTAACCCTGACATTGCTGATGAGTAGCTGTTGCTATTAAAATGCCATCGGAGATTGAACTGGAAGTCTTTTACGGTGAGCCACGCCAGGAGTTTGATTCTGTTCCTGGTTACAAATAGTTCCTTTAATAGTTTTGGAGTTACATGAATATAACAGAGGAGAATCTGGCTCGCTGTCTATTTGTCTGTCTGCTTGTCTCTCTGAAGAGACAACTTTCTCTCCCTCTCTGCACATTGATCCAGTTTTGCTCTAGTGCTGCTGTAGCAGCGATGGTCTGCGAAGGTAAGAAAAGCTATTCCCTCTCCATCCTGCCTTCATTTAAATAGATGACAGCTGAAGACAGACAATTTTTCAGGCACAGATCTTCCATGCATGAATCTACCACTGCTATGCATCTACATGAAACAGGGAAAAAATTCCTCAAGCTAAAGTCATGCATCATACTCAGGGTTCGTTCCAGCCCTTCTCTTTAGCACAGGCTACCAGTCAGCAGTCGTGGTAAGTGGGGTGTGAGCCCAACAAAGCCAGGCTCTCTAGATTAGTGGTGACAGAAGAGCAGTCCTCCAGGACCACTGCTGACCTGGGAAGTCCAGGAGATGGTGAGAGGTTTGAACTGCAGCCCCAGGTTCCCCGGTCAGGTCACACCCACACAACAGTAACAGCACCAGAAGGGAACTTTCTTTCGCTGCCAGGGTGGTGCTCCAAGAGGCTTCGGGAAATCCTGCAGCCAAAACCAGCCCTGGGGCAGAGACCAGGAACAGCCACCCCCAAGCCCTGATTCACTCATCCACAGCTCTGCTGAGCAGCCCCAGCAAGCAAGAGTAAGATCTCTCCTGCTCTTCCCCTGTGCCCTCTCTCCATGGCACCAGCTCCATTTTCTGTTAAACTGCTGCTTCCAGCTCTACATCCAAGGCACAGGTCTTTCCTCATTACACATTCAAGCCTAGAAACTCTTGAATAATACCAAGGACGATGGATTTGTGCACTTCTTTTTTTCAGGTTCAAGTATATAGCAATTTACACATCTCAGGTAAGCTGAAAATGAAGGATAAAGTCCCTAAATCCACATTCAGAGAAGAACCACAGCAAAACTCAGAGACTAAATATGATGCAAGACCTGTATCTTAGACCTCAGTGCCTCTTTCAAGGAGGTGAGGAACCTCCATAGCTTCCCACAACAAAGGCCTGGAGTCTGGATCAATTCAGTCCTCACTGCACTTGACAATTTGCTGCAGCTCAGATACATCGTTGGACTCTGTAAAAACAGACCTTTTACACTTGTCAATTCTGCTTTTCTCAACGTATGTGGTTTCTGGACACTTTTAAGACGAGTTCTCTGCTATCCCAAACCAGCCCACAGTGGTGGAATACACGGGCCTTCAGTGTGAAGGGAATTGGACACCACTTTTAGGGTGAGGAACTCTGCCAGAAGGTTGTAAAGCAATATTACAAACGGAAAGCAGGGTCTGGTGGCCATATATCTGAGATTGGACATTGGCCCTCCACTGGTTATTCTTGGTCAGGTTTGATGTTTTCTTCCACACTGGCTCTACCTGATTTGCTCATCTGGCCTGAGCGTTCCGCTGCGAGCACCATGTTTTTCCATCAAGCTCAACATTAGTCCCACGTTGATTTCCGTGTCAGATCCAGTGGTTTCAGCATTAGCTCCTGCTGCCAGAACTTCACCTTTAGTGAACATACATCATCATCAGTCTCCAGAGTTGTTAAAAACCCCGTGGTTTCCATGGAAATCACTGCTGATACCAGTCTAGAGGTCTGGTTTTCCTTTTTCTGGGCCTACAGTTAATGTAGTAGAAAAAGAAAAACACGTGAATCCCTGTTTTTCAGAATTTCTCTTTATGTAGTGGAAAAACAACCGTGTCTAAAAGACTAAGAAGAGGGAGGGAGTCTAATTTCCATGTCCAGGACTCAAAGTAGATGGTTTTCAGGAGGTGAAGCCACACTGATGCTGCTGGTTTCCTGCACCTCCTGCCTTGCCAAGCACTTGGAAGGAAATTCTTCAAGTCCAAGGACTTGTGAGGTGGGACAGTGGGTGCACAGTTTTCATTCATCCATGTTTGCACGGATCCAGAGCCCAGGATGCCAGTCAGAAACACATCATCTGCAGCAGAAGGTGGAAGATCTACCCACGGCCAAGCACTGAGGTTGCTGACAGAGGGTGGCTCAGGTAGAGGTGGTGTGGATTCACTGAAGGACTAGCAAGCAGGAGCCCACTTGTGCCAGCCAAGGCTGTGCACCACCTAAGGCGGGTGTAGCTGTTCAGCTTCCCAAGGGTGGGAGCCTCAGCCAGCCCTCTACAAACAGCCAGGTATGGGCCAGCTGTTGAATCAGAGAATCAACTGAGCTGGAAAAGACCTCCGAGATCATCAAGTCCAACCCTTGATCCAACCCCACCGTGGTTCCCAGCCCATGGCACTGATGCCACATCCAGTCTCACCTTAAAAACCTCCAGGGACTCCACCCCCTCCCTGGGCAGCCCATTCCAATGTCTGATTACTCTCTCTGTAAAAACTTTCTTCCTAATATCTAACCTAAACCTCCCCTGGCACAGCTTGAGACTGAGCCCTCTTGTCCTACTGCTGGTTCCTGGGAGAAGAGACCAACCTCCCCCAGCTACAACCTCCTTTCAGGTTGCAGAGAGTGAGGAGGTCTCCCCTGAGCCTCCTCTTCTCCAGGCTCAACAACCCCAGCTCCCTCAGCCTCTCCTCATGGGAATTGTGCTCCAGTCCCTTCCCCAGCCTCGCTGCTCGCCTCTGGACCTGCTCCAGCCCCTCCATGTCCTTCCTGAACTGAGGGGCCCAGAGTTGGACACAGCACTCGAGGTGTGGCCTCACCAGTGCTGAGTCCAGGGGAAGAATCCATTTCCCTTCCCTTTGCCTCTGACTAATGAACCTGTGAGAGCACTGCAGTCACAGATCTCCGTGGACACTCGGGCAAAGCCGTAGGAAAAGAAATACCGAAGCGCTCGCCAGCTTTAACCTCCATTACAGGAAGGCCAAATATTTTAAGAGCCTCATTCAAATTCCCATGTGCTTGTCTCTCCTCCCACACCAGCCTGCTCAGCACAGAGGCAGCTGACCCAAGGGAGGGTTGGGGTTGAGTTCCTAGCAAGCAAATGACATTTCCCCACCGTGGTAAGGCTGGAAAGGCACTACGTTAGCACTGTCCAAGGCAATTTTTTCCTTATGTTCAAAGAAAACCCTAGATAGATTTTCTAAATCACTTTCCAGCCCTTTGAGCGAACGGGAGGCTTTGAAAACACATTCTGAAACCCTTCTCTTCATCTCGATGCATCTGTTCTGTTTCTCCTCCATCTGGGCAGCAGTGCAGGTACGCAGAGCAGACCCTGGCCTTTGGCCGACGTGGGCTTTCCAAGTAATTCTTGGACACGCAACGAAAAACCGATCCAAAGCTCCCTCCGCAAAGAGGGCTTTTATTTCCATTTGAGTCCACTTCAAGGGGCTGTGACGGGCTTAGTTCTGTTATTTTTGTTCCCCTTTCCAAAGCAATAGCCGAGCGATCCAAAGCTGGGATTTGGGGAATTATTGGGCCGTCGCTGAAACAGCAAATAGCGAGAGCCGCGTCTCTTTGCTTGTATCTCTAGAGCTGAGTCTCGACCACTAATTGTGCGTGAGATTAAGTCCTTGCTGTCATTGTGTAATTCAAGATCAGGCTCCTGGCCTGACTTCAGACGGGCGTATTAGGCGGGAGCAGGAGCTGGCGCAGCCGAGCGCTGCCGTTATTCATCCAGCGGGAAGAGCGGAGCTCTGGGAGCGACATTGGCTGGCACCTCCTGGAAGCAAGACACGAGTGCTGGCTGCGAGGTGGCACTTCAGGGAGCCAAGGACAGAGGGCTCAAGTTGACACATCCGACAAAATGCGGCGAGGGAAGAGGTGGAGAGAAAGGTGCTGTCGGCAAGGGGGGGGAAGGAGATAACTAAAGTGGGAGTGTGCCAGGTGCTGCAGGAGACAAAGAAGGAATCATATCTACCCGAAATTACAACAAAAAGATCTTACCAGTCCAGGAGGAGCATCTCTGCCAACTTCCCCCAAGGATCTGAGTTCCCAGAGCAGGTGTTTTGGCTTCGCACAAAGCGCTTTGGAAACTCGTGGAAGGAGCGAGCTGGAGTGTGGGAAACTAAAGAAGCCGAGGCTTCCCAGCAGGGCAGCACCACAGTGGGTTTGGGAAGAGGAAACCAGCCCTCCAGCACCACCCTCCTCTGCCAGGAGCTTTGCTGCCAGCAGGTGACAGTGACACTGTGCCCCGGGGTTGGGGACAGGGCCACCAGGAGGGCTGGGAGCATGGCTCCTCTTGCTCCCAGGAATACTGGCAGGAAAGGCGCGGAAGAGGAGGGGGCTGGAGGAGGAGAGGAAGGTGAAGCACATCCATGTGCAGATGAGAAACTTGGAGCTTGCTTTTCCAAAATAAACGCTCGGCCTTCCGAGACTGACATCCTGCCTCCCCAAGCAGCCAGGACATGATTCCTCCTGCGGAACGAGCCACCCTCTCCATGCACAAAAACACTTCTCTTTTTTTCCTCCTTTTTTTGGGGCCAGATGGGAGGAAGTCTTTAGTGCTGGATTCAAAACAGCCAATGTCTTTTCCAGTCGTGGTAGAGTCTCTCATCTCCCCATGCAGAACACACAGCCCTTGCCATGACCTAGAATTAGACAAGAATTTCCTCTTTAAGGACTATTTCGACCACTTCCTTTTATTTTTTTCCCCGTCTTTGATCTGGGGAGGGGCACGAGAAGAAGAGCAAGGCTCGGATTTTAGCAGAGCTTTAGCAAGATAAGATCCAGGCTGAACTAATTCTGATCAAACAGCAGTTGCCTCTTTGTTGGCCCATCCAACAGTGAATTTCATGGATAGACCCCCTTTCCATGTCCCAAAGTATATGGTGCACTTTGCAGAGAAGCTGATCGTGCCTGATTCTTGTTGACATCCAGGTTGTGAACCAGCAGTCAATCCAAGCACAGCAAGACTGGAGCCAGGTCCTAGAAAGCTTTTTTGTGGTTTCTACAGACAGCTATTCCCCTTTTCCCTCATAAATTGCCTTTCATGTTCATCTCTGAATGCAAGAAAAAACAAAAACATTCCACTTTTTGACTCTGAAGCAATGTTTTCTTTCTCTCGATTCACTTGGGCCAACGAGAAAGTTTCCACAGGTTTTCCCAGGTCTCTTCTTCGAAAACAGAGCAAAACTCTTCTTGGAAAGCAGTCCTCACCTTGCATGCTGGTGTTTGCTTTGGAGGGCAGAAGCACACGTGTGAGCAGGGTGGAAAGTGGGGAAGAGACATTCCCATGTAGCTTTTGAAGTCCTGGGTCCGCCTCTGTAAAACAGCTGAGCAGGTGCATGACTAAATCCACTGCCAAAAAATGAAAAAGCAGGGTGAGCAGGGTGTGCTACAGCAAGCACAAGAACAGTTCTGGTGAAGACACAGTAGTGTGAGCTCAGCACATGTCCAGCAGCAGAGATGGCTTGAAATTAGTTGCCAACTTGCACAAGCAAACACCAAGGTCTCACCTTCACTTATCTCAGGGCCAAAGTCTGGTTGATCCCTTGAGGTCAAAACAAATATTTGATGTTAAGTGTTATGGTTTCTTCTGGTCTTTGGGCAAAGATTTTGGCTTCAGAGAGGCCATTTCTCTCTTTCAAGTACTTCAACAAATACAGGGAAAGCAGAGAGTGTGACACCCTCCATTGGTTTTGCAAGCCCAAGCCCACATCTGCTGGAAAAGTTCCCTGCTCCATCATCTACCTGGTTGGCCAGCCTCTGTAGGTGCTGGTTTGGAAGGGATTTGTGAAATGAACAGCAGGAAAAAGCAACAGAGCCCAAAAGGGGCCACATCTGATGACCCACAAGCCACTCAAAGCTCCTCCCTTTCAAAAAGGAGGAGGAGTTTGTCTTCTTTTTTATCATTATACCTGAATGATCCAGGGAACTTTCTGCTAAAGAATCAATAGAATGACAGAATGGTTTGGGTTGGAAGGGACCTTAAAGCTCATCTCATTCCAACCTCCTGCTCTGGGCAGGGACACCTTTCACTAGCCCAGGTTGCTCTAAGCCCTGTCCAACCTGGCCTTGGGCCCTTCCAGGGATGGGGCAGCCACAGCTTCTCTGGGCAACCTGTGCCAGGGCCTTCCCCACCCTCACAGGGAAGAACTTCTCCTCTATATAATCCATATATTCTGTATACAATCCATCTATTCCACATATAATCCATCATTTTTCTAACACTGGTAAGTCCACCACTACCTTATGCCTAAAATGAAGAGGAGGTTCTATACCAAGGGGTATTGTTTACCTCAATCATAGCAAATTCAGTTACAGCAGAGATGTTTCAGTTTTGAGCAGCAGACTGACCCAGTGTCCAGCAGAGAGAACAGGGAATTTTTGTTCTTGACTTGCAAGGCTCCAGGGTGTTGGAGCAGGGGGAAGCCTGAGGCCAGGCGGGTTCCTTTTGGAGCTCTGTATCTCCCTTTCTATTTCTAGTGCACTTTAAAGTACAGGAGGTTGTGAGCTCCTTATCACTTCCCAGCAGAGCTCTAACACGAGGAGCAGGCAGCAGACAGCCCATGCCAAAGCAGGAGTTAGGAAACAGGCCTGGTGGAGGTGGATTTTCTTTTTTAATTGTGGCTGTGATTATTATTGTCTTGTTGATGACTTGCTCTCTGCTTTAAAGGAATGTAAGCACCACCAAGAGCAAATATCAGAATAGAAGCTGTGTTTCTGTTGATCCAGCCCCTGTTTCCCATTTCTGTTTATCTTTCTGTCTAGGCTTACCAGGGGCTCAGAACAGAAATCTGACTCTGTGCCAACTCCCTGTCCTCACCCAAAGCCAGAGCATTGTCTTGCACTGTTGGGGCATCCCTACAACCACACGCTTTATCTGGACTTTTTGCTGACCTGCAGCATCTCCAGGAGCCAAAGGACATGAATGCTGCTACAAGAAAAGCCTGGATGGGTTGTTTAAATTCAATGCCTACATTTTAAATAGCTAAAATTAGATGACAAAGGACTCCCACAGCCCTGACTACAAGAACACCCAATCTCTCCAAGAGGTAGAGTTTTCTCCCTGGGCTGGTTTTGGCTTGGATGGAGTTAATTTCCAAGGGAAGCATGTGTGGGGAAGGGGGTCACAGTGCCAGCCATCCCATTCTGCCTTGGGAGAGTGCTGCAAATTCTGGTACAGTCTATGCAAGGTAAGGGCTCCCAAGGATATTTTTGTGGTTTATCATCTTTTTCAGCAGGCTGATGACTACAGTGCTTACAAGAACATGGATCAGCTGAATGCAAGCACAGGATGCAGCTCACAGGCACATTCCTCCAGAAAAGCTGATGGGCTCTGCTCCATTTGGACCTGTTCTTCCCAGAAGTTGATTCAAGGCAGCCTCACACACAACAACAAACCAGAGCAGGAGTTTGCTGGACAAACCCCTTTTAGGTCACATTAGGGAGGTCAGGACACAAATCACAGGAGACAGCCCTACAGACAGCTCTCAAAAAGGGCTGGGAGCCCCAAAACACGTCCCTGTTCCCGCTTCTTGCATCTCAATGCCCTCCCCACTTCCATTCCTTTCCCTCTTGACTTCCCCCCCACAGTTCTTTTTCTATAAAAACATCTAACTGGGTCTTAAAAGCACATGAGGCCTTTGTGGCCCTCTTGGCAGCTGCCTCCATCATCTGACAGTCCTGTCAGGGAAGGGTTTTGTCTGGAATTCCCTTTTGGCTGATGGTCCCACTGACTCTGAACCTCCCCAATACGAGGATGAGCCTTTGACCCTTCCTAATCTGAAAACTCTCAGTTTAGGGGTTTAGGTACCCCCTCAACGAGAATGCTTCGAAATTGGATTTATCTTGATTGCCCCAGTCCATAGGACAGGAATATCCTTCCACACAACCCCAAATTAAGGCCATCATTTTTTTTGGCATCTCAAGGTGATGCCATAACTGTATCTGGTCTAAGTCCCCAACTGATTCCTTGCTTCAGGGAAGGAGTGTCTCATTCTTTTTCTAGCTGTGGTTTTTACCCCACTGTAGCTTTAGAGCTGAAGGCATCAAAAGATTTCTGGGATTTATGAGAAGGCTTTATGCCTTCCTCCTTTCTCTTTTGTTTTAATAGCCTGGCTTCTCAATAAGACCTAAAAAGCATCCTGATGTCTCATTGTATGGTTTCAGAAGTGCCCATTTTTGTGCCAAGAGTTATTATTGACCAGGAATGGAAGAGATCTTGTTGTTTAGGCTCTGCAGAGCAGAACAGAAAGCAGCAGATTGGTACCTTGTCTTGAGTAAGAGCAGAAGCAGAGTCTATGAAGGTGCCTGTCTCTCTGCCTCACTCCCTTTCGGACACATCTTTCAAAGCTTCACCCCCAAACACAAAATTCCAAAAGATACAACCTTATCAAAGGAGAGGGAACACAGCCCAGTCACTGTTATTCCTTAGAGAATTCAAAATGACACAAACCCAAATAAACCCAGAGATTACATTGCAGAAAACTGTACTGATGCACTTGGAAGACAGTAAATACAGGGCTGCACATTCCAGACTCTCAGGCATTGCAAGCTCGAGGGATGTTCAAAATCCTTCATTTTGCCAACATTAATAAGACATATCTTGAGGCCATTGATCACTCCAAAAGCCAAAGTTATCAACTTCTCTTATCTGCTCCCCTGTCTTTATCCAGCTGGGAAACACTGTGTATTCATTTAGCCATCCTTCAGGAATAGTCCAGTTATTCATCACATCTTAAAATGAGGGCTTTGGTGCCTTGGACAGATTTTAAGCACTTAAAAGAGAAGGGATGGATTTATCAGAGCTGTGGTTTCCCATTTGTGGCCATCATTCCCTGGGAGCTCTGGAAGGGCTTGACCCTCACCCTTGCACTGGGAAAGTTTTCAGAGACTCAGGACAGACAGGGGATCAAAGTGATGGCAGTGGGAGAGAAAAAGGAGGGGATGGAAGAGGTGGGATGAGAGCACAGCCCTGATGCATTTTGTTTCATTTCCAATGGAATTTCTTCCATTGCATTTACTCCAAGGGGAGCCAGCCTGGATGGGCACCTGGGAAGATCCACAAAGCCACAGTGGACTAGAGGAGGGAGACGCTGAACTCTCAGTCACTGGCAGACAGGCCCCCAGGCTGTGCCCAGCTTTGCCTCATGATTCCCAGCCGAGTGCCCACTGCCATGGGGCACTCACCAGCCTCTGCATCTCCAGACTCCATCATCTGAGTCCAGCTCCACCATCCAGCACACAGGGGAGCAATCCCTCTCCTTGCACGAGAAAACTCAGGTTCGAAGGGGAAGTGAGTCCCTGAAATAATCCTCTCCCAGCTGAAGCAGCCGTTCCTCCTGAATTGCTCCCAGCTGCCAGGGAGGAGGAGCAGGAGTGAGTTAGGTGAGTAAATAGCTGGATGGACAGACAGATGGACATATATATATATATACACACACACACAGATGTATATATTGATTTGGATGCACAGAGAGAATTCCAGTCTCCCAGAGCAGGTTTCTGCCCCACAGCTTATTTGACCTCGTATTTCGTTCCTCCCTCACTGAGTTAATAATCTCACTTGTGGAACCTTATCAAGTGATGTTTGACAATCTGGTAACTATATTGCATCCAGGAGTTTTTTTTTGCCCTGCACCATAGCAGCAATATCTCCAAAGAACTCCTACTAAAGCCAGGACCACTCCTCATAAATCACCCGCACACATTGGCCGTCTCTTAATCAATCTTCCCCAGGTGTTCCCTCACTCAACCTCACCATGAGCATCTTGAGGCTTTTCCTGGAAACTCTATTATTTTTTTTTTTTTTCTAAAGCAACTGCCTGGCCACACTCAGGGGCTTTGGATTTTGCGTTTTTTTCTCCCTGGTAACATCCTGCTCTGAACTTTTCTTTCGACAGAAGCCTCAGTGGCCCAGAGATCCCTTCTTCAAATGTCTCGTGAGGTAGTGACTCCCCCAAAGATACCATGTTGGCATCTCTACTTCAGGGCTTGGTTGCCCATCAGTCAAGCAGATTAAAGGTATTTTACAGACACCTTAAAATACCTTTTATACCCACCCACACCTATATATTTGTATATAATCAGCTCACTCCACCTCTTTTCCCCATCACCACAGCATGAAGCTACATATCACCAGGAGCCCTTCCCTGGTACCCAGACAAAGCTTTTTCTCTTGAAACATTTTTCTTTTCTTTTTTTTTTCAGGAAACAAAAAAGTGATTTTTCAACAGAATGATAATTTGTTAACTTCAGTTACCTGGTTTATTTGAAGACAGTTGATAAATCATCAAAAAAGTAGAACGTTTCTCTGCACTGAATCATCTCGCAATGAAAAAGATTCCTTTTGCCACAGGTCCAGTTTTGAACATTACTTTTTTTTTTTTTTTGCTTTCATCTAAATTTCACATGAAAAACACACTGTTTGTAAAACCCTACTACATTTCATTTTTTTTTTTTTTAAGTCATTAAGAGAAGCATTGAATGCATTTCTAATGCCTATTTTTGGTGAGAGCTCAGGCTTAGCAGCCCTCTGACAAAGCCACAGGCTTTCTAGTGCAGAGCTGGCTGACATCCAGCCAGCTGAGGGTATGGGCAGTGAAGGTCATGGCTGCTTGGAAAAGACCCCGTGGACATCCCTGGAATTCCTCTGAGGTTCTGTGCCTAAATGCACAAAGTGGTACCAAAAAAAAACACCCCAAAAACACAGCTACTAAACACACACACGCAAAAACCCCAAACACCCCCAAAAAAACCACTTCTGATGTAGCTTTGACAGATTTTCACAAAAAGAAGCCAAGATACAGCCCTGGCTTTTCCCCATCTCCCCCAGACTCCTGGAGAACCCTCCCAGTGTTGGGATGTGCTGGGATTCCAGGCAGGGAATCGCTGTGGCAGCACCTGAGCTCTCCCAGCCCAGGGCCACGGAGCCCTCTGGGTACCCAGCCCACTTCACAGTGGTATTTGAAGTGCTTGAACACAACCCCAAGAGCCAAGTGCCTTCTCCAGGGCAGCACGTGGTCCCCAGGCAGAGCCAGGAGCTTCCCAAATCCCTGGGCTGAGCTGGGGACCAGCCACATCCCTCCACGGCTGTGTTCTGGGGCTGGGTAAAACACAGTAATGGCGTAAATCAGGGGGAAAAACCCCCAACTTTTCCATGTTGTATCTCTCTATTGCTGCCCTGAAGCAATAATTTTGGGTCAAAAATTAGAAAATTGGCACGTGTCAGCTTAACTATTATTTTCTAGCTGATAAAAATCCCGCTGTGCATAAAATCACATCCCACTCTCCTTCTCCCAGGACCATTTACATGAGAGCCCTGCTCTGAACCAGCACTGGAGCTGCCTGAAAACCTTGGGCTGCCCCAACAATCTGGGCCTGTTTGGGATGTTTAAATACAAAGGATTTCCTAGAGGGAAAAAAAAAAATATATATATAAATCATGTTTCTAAGCAGCTTTAATACACAGCCAAGGGAGAGCAGCTCCTCTGAAACTGAGCCTGTTGTGTCTGAAGTATTAAGCACTTGAGATAGCACAGAAAAGTCATGGTCCCTGCCCTTTTTATATCTATTGCCTAGTTCTGGAAACCATCCTGTGAGTAGCCACTTGGACTTTAATAGGATGAATCATTGTTAAAACCATCATGTGCTTATAAATGTTTACACGAGGGAGCCTTAAATGGAGATACCATGGAGAGGAAAGAAAAAAAAATTACAGCTAAAAGCTGCAGCCAGAGCTGAAAGACACTTGTCTGGAGGGTTTCAGATCTGCTGTTTCCTTATTTGATATCAAACTGTCACCTCAGGTACAAAATTACTGACCCAAACACTTGAGAGATTCCCAGAAGCCATTTGCTCTGCTAACAAATGACATGAGTTTCAGCAGTGACTGATGCAGAGGCAGCAGCTATGGGAGAGGCAAATAATTCCAGGGAATAGATGTCTCCTGGCACTGGGAGTCACAGGATGTCGGGAATGGCCCATGGAAGGGTCTAAACCTGCAAGGAGAAGCCCGTGTTCATTCCAGAGGGATCACTGAGGAGCAGCAAAGAGCAGCAGAGAAAGAGCAGGCTGGCAGTGTCATCCAAAGCACAGGTAGAACACATATTTCACTCCAGTGAATGATCTTTCCCTCTGCCCGTCACCTTTAGAAGAAATTCCCATCGTCTCTGGTCATTAATCTGCTGCGTCTTTCTCGCTCTATCTTTTATTCAAGGTGTCACACCGTGTATATGAGACCGATTCCAGCCTCAGACCAAAGTTTAGGAAACATTTTGAGACCTGTTTCTCGCAACCACACGTGTTATTTTTAAATAACACGTACACTCAGGATGCTGCCAGATAGGCTGGGTATGTTTGAGGGCACAATAAAAAAAAAAAAAGCTCCTGAGGGTTAGTGGTGAGATTCCCACCAACTCCAGCAGCTTTCAGATCAAACCCTCCACGAGATAAACCTTAGGCCCCTACCAGACTGCTCTGGCATGGGATCTGGGAGCTTTGTCATTGGCTTTGAGACTTTGAAACAGTTCCAAGTGATTGCAGCTCCTGGTTTAGGGGAAAAGGAAACAGAAAGGAACTCCAAGCTTAAAGGATTAGAAGGAAGAGCTAAAAATAAAGTACCAGCGATGCCAGACCCCAAAATTTACTGCTTTCCTTGCAAAGAGGATGGGCTTTCCTGTTGTTTTACTGAGGGGAATTGGCATTCTGCGTGACTTGGAAGAGCAGGGCACTGATGGAAAGCTTAGTGGTGTTGCTCTCCAAGAGCACAGTTGTTCCTGTTGTTCTTCCTTCTTCCTGGAACTCCACCTCTGGCTAAACATGAAGAGCAGATGGTTCAACGTGCTCCTGGTGAGCATTTCTCAGCTACTTCAGCTGATTTCAGTGAAGAATTGCAGCCCAGCAGTGCCAAAAAATAATACAACTTAAAGACCTTGGGCATTTCTACTCGTGCAGCCCGTGAGGGGGGTCTAAGAACAGAGAAATATCCCTGCTTTGACTTCCTTCTGCCGTCCTGCCCAGCTCCTCCTGCCTTTTTCTTCAGGTCTGTGTTGTCCTTTCTGCATCACCCCGTCAGAAATGGCCCCCAGGAAACAAGAGTGGAAAAGAGGGAGTGGGAGCACTAAACTGGGAGACACCAAGCTGGCTGGAAGGGATGTGGGATGGGAAGCTAAGGAGAGGAGAGCTGAGTGGGTGATGTTGCTCTTGAGATGGGGAAAGGCAGTTCCAGAGGTACCACGGGCTGGATGGGACGTTTTCAGCTACAAATTGAGCACTAGACATGATTTCAGCTGGGGAAACAGGCAACCTGTGCAAGTCCAGCTCCTGGGTGAGCATCAGCCCAGTCATGGGATGGCAACAGAGCCCCTCCAGAGCTTCCCTTGCTGCTGCCATTGAAACCCAGTGCTGTGTGAGCCCTGGCTCACTGAAACCCTGCCTGAGCCTTCAGACTGAAAATTCCAGTTTTCAATCTAGTTGATCCTGCCTTGTGGTCTGAAGGACCCTGAAAGGTCACTCAGGCCCCATCTCCCACCCAGTCCCTTCCCAGGTCACCCCAGAGCAGACGAAGGAGAACAGGAGCAGGTGCCACCAGGACACTGCTCAAGCAACTGAGGGCTTTTCCTGGGAATGAGAGGAAAAGTTTGACTGTGGTTCTCTGCTGTTCTGAGCAGATAGTTCACTCTTGAGAGGAAGCCCAACACTCAGACCTAAAGAACTATACGCACAGAGATATGTTACATATTTATTCGAGGCAGAAATTGGCCAGGAAATGGCTATAAAACACACATTTTGAATAAAAGGAGGGAGATTTATGGCTCTTTTGTGAATCTGAGTCATATCTTTCTGCATCCCCCAGGCAGGAATACCCTAATCACTAACATACCCCAAACATGTACACACAGTGGGCCGAGAATTGCTTCCTTCTGGCCACAGCTCCAGCTAAAGACGTGATAGGGATTGAGCTACTTTATCTGACAGTTGGTAAATGAATTGCCAATTCATTCTGAGCTCGGAGGGGGATTTTTTTCCCCTTTAAAAAAAAAGAAGGGTCCTTTTATATACGTCTTTGATCAGTCAGGGCTTTGACAAATTATTTTCCAAGGAATTTCTTGAGCCCTAATGCCACGAAAAAAAGGGGGGGGAAAAAGAAAAAAAAAAAAAGTATTTGCTCTCAAAGAGAAGCTTTTATGTCTCAAAAATTGCAGCAATGTAAGGGATTTTCTTCCATTTCCCCCCTCATCTCCTTTGCTTCAAGAAATGGAGGCAGGTAGGCCTGAAGGTTTGTTCCATGCCAGTGAAAGCCAGGATGGGGAGGAAGCAGTGCCAGGTCTCTCCCAGCACCGTGAACTCTGGCACAGACTGAACATAAAGGTCATGGTCATCACTGACACTAATAAAGAGGCCCTTCAGCACCAGCACGAGCAGTGGGGGCAGAGGACAGCTCTGTGTCACCAAGGAGCTGCTCCCTTGCCACCAGCAGCAGCACTGAGTGCTTTGGAAAGGTTGGGATTGGAGGCAGCATCTCCCTGGGGGCACTGCCAGGGTCACTGCCAAGTGTGAGGGGAGAGCAGGGTTTGCTTGTCTTTGACTGGAGTCTGGGAGATTCCTCCTTTGGCCACTTTGTTCTCTTTATCCTATCATTTAATCCCTCTCCTCCAGGCAAGTCTCGTGTCCTTGGTTGAATCCCAGATGGTGCAGGCAGCAAATTGCACAAGGCAGGTCTGGGCAATGGCTGCACTTTCTGTTATCATTCATGGACAAATAATTTATTCCCCAGTTATCCCACTTCTCTGTCCTGAAGGAGAGCAGGCTCCCAACAGCACAGGACTCAATACATTTCCACTACACTGAATTTCATCAGGATGGATTATGCCAGAAAAAAAAAAAAAAAAAACAAACAAACCCACAGGACCTTTTTTCCCAGCCTAGCCCTGCATGGGTACATATGGAACCTGCCTAAAGGAATATTCCTACTGGAATCCCCAATAGCAGCCTCACTAAGGACGAGACTGATGGATAAAACCTTTTTGATAAGGGCTAGTTGGTCCAGGGACTTTGTTGTAGCTTCATCTGCTAAAGAAATGAGCCTTATCAAATCACTGCAGCTGTCTCTTGGGAGCTCTTCACCCTCATGAGCAAAATTCAACCAACTTCAACCAAAAAAAAAAAAAAAAATTCAGAATTAAAAATTTCAGCTTGAATATTGGTGAGGGTCCTCAGTAAGATGACATTGAGCTTGGAGAGTTTCCCAGGCTGGTTCATTCTTTAAATAGTACCTGTTACACTTTTCCTGGCTCGCTAACTCTCCAGATTTGGCTTCAGATTAAGCCCTAATTTAGGTTATATATAGCTACTGTAACATCTCAGCCAGCTGCACCTCTCAGGCAGAGGGGGCTGCCTCTCCTGCTCTTGGAATTCTGGCCCCTTGGAAAGAGCAGCAGCTGGACCCAGCTAATGATCCAACAGGGTTCTTGCCCCCCCCCCCCCCCCATCAATATCTGCTCAAATTGTTAAAATACTCCTAAAAGCTGCCACGGTCAGATGAGAAAGGGCACCTCACACACAGCTTTCCTGTACTTCATTGACAGCTGTGTCAATAGTGCTAAAACCCAAGCAAACCCACCTGAAAAATAATCCCATATAATGCTCAGCAACGGCCTGGGATGGTGACAATCCTGCTCAGACCAGGAGCTCACTTCCTTATGGGTAAGAACCTTCAAATACTGGCATAGACTCAGCCCCAATGTCTGGAAGACAGACATGAGGGAAATACTTTAGACTTTCTCTTTTTTTAATGCTATTAACACAGCTAGGAATGAGGTGACCTTTTGTTTCCTAGCCCTGACTGTCCATGTTTTGTTTTTCTTTTGAATATTGATTAGTGCTGAGCAACATTTTGGGATGGCGGGGTGGCCTGAGACAAGAACTCTCTCTTTTTCCAGCAAATAAAAAAAAAGCTGATTACATCAAATTGCCCTTACCAAAGGATCAATAACCATAACTAGGACTACCCTCACCTCCCATCCCAGTAGGATGCTTTATGCCAAAAATTAAAGCAGCTTTGATGCTTCCTATTCTAGGAGATGCTGCACGTAGAAACACCTTATTGTTTCAGGTGATTAGTTTAAAAGTGGAGGGAAAAGTACAATTACTTCTTTGTGAGCTCAGCAGATGATGTCATTCCAGCCTCAGCAGTGTTTTGGTGCTGGTTAAACACACCCAAAAAAGCACAGTTGCCCACACTGGTCCAACAGTGGTATTTAATTTCCCTTGCAAAGTGTTTTTGGAGGCTTTGAGGGTCACCCAGCAGAGCAAGGCTGCCTCCACCTGCAGCTTGTGACCCTGGCTGTGAGGTGGTGCTGCCTCCCTCCCTGGCTGCACAACCCCAGTGTAGGACACTTGGAAGGGAACCAACACAGAGTTTTATTATTTGCTCCCCACGTAGGCAAGGGCTGCAGCCGCTGCCAAGCTGGGTTTGTCATCACCACCTTGACTGGCACCCACCCAGTGACAATATTGGTGCCTGTCACTCAGTCAGGCTGTTCCTGTGCACAGCTCACCACTGCCCAGCTCCAGGCTGCTCACAGCATCATGGACCATCCCTGAGCCACTGACACTCTGCCTTAAATTAAAAGCTCTCCAAGCCTGGAATCACCTCTCCTTCCCTGCCCAGTCATGCCAAGAGCCAGGCTCAGGCAGGGCAGCCAACACTGCTGGAACAGCAGCAAATACATCACACTGACTTAGCTTTCCAACCAGGCTTCCACCAGGCTTGCTTTCCCCAAAAACCACCCTGTGTGTTAATGGGCCACGGTGCTTCTAATTAAAAGCCCTGATGAAGAAGGTGCACACAGACATCCTGAGATGGAAAATATTGGGCCACTCCCCAGGCTAAGTTTCTGATGAACATCAGGGCCTGCAACTGCCTTTGAGAGTCTCCCACAGTCCAAACTGACTCAGTATGGGCTGGATAAACAGACAACAGGATGGTCAGAAAATGGACTGGACTATGAGATGCAAAGGGTGATCATCAGCAGCAAAAATCCAACCTGTGGCTGGCTACTCGAGGATCAGTATTGGCAACAAAGCTTTTTAATATCTT
This sequence comes from Lepidothrix coronata, assembly GCF_001604755.1. Taxonomy (NCBI): domain Eukaryota; kingdom Metazoa; phylum Chordata; class Aves; order Passeriformes; family Pipridae; genus Lepidothrix; species Lepidothrix coronata. The sequence goes on from NW_016690369.1 coordinate 597,895, forward strand.
AATATATTAAAGGCTGGGGTGATAGGACAGAGCACACTCTCACCAGGGTCACAGATGATACCAAACTGAGGGAGCCACCAACACACTGGAAGGAAGAGCTGCTGCTCCAACAAGCTGGAGAAGGGGGAAGGCAGGAACCTCGTGAAGTTCAAAGGCAAAGCCCTCCCTCTGGTACAGACAATCCCACACAGCAGGACAGGCTGGGGCCAGGAATCAGCTTTGCAGAACAGGACCTGGAGGTCCTGGTGACCAATCTAAACAGGAGCCAACCATGCAGCAAAGATCTGCTGCACCCAGAGCAGGAACCCAGCCAGCAGCTCCAAGGATGTGTTCACAAAGGATGGAGTAAAAGTCCATACACCAACATCAGGAAAAGAGGAACTGGCACTCCATCGTGATGGCCTCATTACCTTTTCATTAGAATGTTTCCCTGGAAACCCCAGGGACAGCAAGCAAATTTCTGAGTCACAGCAATCCAGATCTAAGTAAAAGCTGAAGTGAAATATTGATGACCTGGGGATCCCTGGAGCCAGTGAGGGGGTATCACAGCAGCACAGAGCACCACAGTGACACAGGCACACACTGGCAAAGGCACTCTCCACGTGCCAGCTCACACAGAACAGGGCAAGAGCAGCAGAATATTATTTGCACCACAACGATTAAAAATAATAATGTACTTTTTTGACCTCGCACAACAAAAACATCTCCACCCCAGCATTTATGGACAAAAGCACTCATGGAGCCCTTGCTATTAAAGGGTTCACCACAAGCTGCTGCAGGTGTCTGTCCCTTTCACATTCCAGTTTAGGGTTGTACTTTCTGATCATAACTCAAGCAACATCTTTTGCCTTCAGGCAGATTACAAGTCACTTCCTCAGTCTTAAATAAGTTTTGAACCCCTCCTGACTTGGGGGATGTTATACACCCCAAGTGACCATGTAACAGTGCACATGTTACACAGAAACCCTTCCACAGCAACCAGTTTCCACCTCCTCAGCACAATCCCGTTATTTTTCCTTGCTTACCTGCTTAAACGTGCTCCCAACAGCATCACCACGAACCGCCAAGGCAAAAGCTCAGTGGGAAAGCCCAGCCCTGGTCTTGCCTCTGCCTTTAATCCCTGTGGTGGGAGGGCTCATCCAGGTGGAAATGATGCTGGTGGGAAGCCTTGGAGACTGTCCCCAACTGCTGCTGCCTAACACAGGGCACCTGCAGAGCCCTCAGGACTCTCCTGCTGCTGATGGGCAGTGATGGGCTCTGCCCAGGTGTTCCCAGGAGAAGGGGGATGTTCACAACCAGGGGGCTCAAACAAGCAGCATCACCCCCCCCCCACCAGCCCTTCTGACTGACAGTAGAAGCCTTGCACTTAAATGCCTTTTTTTATCACCTTTATTAATCTCGTGGGGGAACTGTGGCAAACACTCACTGGCTTTAAGCTGTTTTTGTGTAGCTGAGTCCTCACAGGTGCGGGGTGAAACCTTCAAAACCCACAGCAAGGCAGAGTCAGAACCGTCCACCGAGTCTGGCTTCAACAAAATTAAGGAAGTAGAAGATATTGGACCCACTGGGCGCGGTGGGTTCCAAGGGAAACACGTCAGCATTTCGCTCTCAAACGACTTCAGGTTGAAAAATTTCCTGTGACATTCTGGAAGAGTAAAATCTAAATGTGAACACGGTGTTTGTCCTTTTTTGGGGGGAACTGGGAATTTATTCAAGGCGCTTTCTGAAAATTTACCATTCCCTTCAAACTTTGTTATTTTTTTACTCCAAAAAAAAAAAAAAAAAACAAACAAACCCACAGGA
>NW_016690369.1:600042-604597 GCF_001604755.1 Lepidothrix coronata
ATTCTGGAAGAGTAAAATCTAAATGTGAACACGGTGTTTGTCCTTTTTTGGGGGGAACTGGGAATTTATTCAAGGCGCTTTCTGAAAATTTACCATTCCCTTCAAACTTTTTTATTTTTTTACCCCAAAAAAAAAAAAAAAACAAACGCAGCAAAGGCATTCACTTTCCAGGAGGAAACATAATAAATAAATAAATAAAATACTTTCTGGCTGATGATGAGTTCTAGTCCCACCTCCAGACAAGTAATTTCTTTTCTCTGCCTCACTTTTCTCTCCAGTAAAGTTTCCAGCTTCAGTGTGTATTCTAAAATCCAACAAAGAATCAAAAACGGGGCAGTGGGGAAAAGAGACTGAATCCTTTGAGAGTCTCACGTAATCACAGGTCTCCAGGAACTGGAAATCTTGAGAGAAAAAAATAAACCACACTTTTGCAAATCACATGAGACCCGTCATAAAATTGTCAGAGTTGGCAGCACCATAAAATCTATGATATTGTGGGCTGGATTTATGTACGAGAATCCTGAGGCTTTGGGATGTTTTTTTTCCCCTCAGCCCTCAAGGCAGATTTTGGGAGGTTGGCTCTGCCCTGGGAGCAGCAGAGGGGTGACTTTGTCCCTCTCATGCATCCCTGTCCCTAAGAAAAACCTCCCAGTTCAAATCTGGGGGTTGCTGATGCCATGGCAGGGGGAAGCCACCTCCCAAACTCTCTCAGCATCGTAGCTGCCGACATTTGAAATGTGGAGCTGAGCTGATAGGGGCACACAAAGAGCTCTCTGTGCCTCTCAGGGCACCCAGAGCCTCCCCAGGTACCAACCACGGGAACTGCAGGGAGTGTTTTAGCCCAGGAAGGCAGCTGAGAAAACAGCATTGTGACCACAGCCTGGGAGTTCGTGTTCACTCTTTAAAAGATGTTTCTAGCAGAGGTTGGGCTTCTCTCCCTCTGTTTGTCTGCTCGAAGGAATTGTACAGCCTGCACTTATTTATTATGGTTCAGCTGTAAAGCCCCGTTTTCCTCCTGCCTGGGGATGTTTCGTGGCCACTTTCCACTCAAACTTGCCCCGAGGCTCCTCACTGAAAGGTCTGAGGCGAGGAAGTCCCCTGCCCATGAGGAGGAGGATGGGCCTCCCTTGCCTTCTCCATCCACCTCACCAGCCCTCCTCCTGCACTGGAGATCCCTTTAGAGCCCAGCTCCCTTCTGACCTGAGGACACATTTCATCTCCCAGCAAGTCCAGCTGGACTCTTCCTTCACCCCTGTCCCCAGGCCTGTGGCAGGAGCACCTCAGGTCCAGCCCAACACCCTCAGTGGGGCTTATGGGAAAGCACCAGGCAATGCTGAGTGTTATTTGATGGTTCCTGGGACTTGTAGGCAAGACTGGAAAGGCTGGTGGTGGCTGTGCTGGGTCCCTTGTCCCACTCTGGGATGGTCTGCTCCAGGTTCCAAGGTCTCTTATTACGGAATCATAGAATGGCCTGATTGGAAGGGACCTTAAAGATCATCTAATTTCAACTCCTCTGCCATGGGCAGGGGCACTTTCCACTATGCCAGGTTGCTCAGAGCCTCATCTAACCTGTCCCTGGACACTTCCAGGGATGGGGCTCCCATAACTTCTCTGGGCAATCTGTGCCAGGGCCTCACCACCCTCACAGTAATGAATTGCCAGTTTAGCTCTGAAGAGGGTGAATTTTGCAACCTCTTTTGTCCAGTTCTTCCAATGACAGTAACTCCTGTGTAATTTTTCCCTAGTTTTGGTGGTTGGTTCGTTGGTTTATTATTGTCAACATCATTATTATACTTGGCTAAGAAGTAAATCCATAAGAAAAGAAATTAAAGAAATCACGCCAGGCACTTTGGAACATAAAATCACAACCAAAGGGAGAGGAAACCCCTCTAATTGACAGCTCCTGGTGGGGCTTTTTTGGAGCAGTTGGGAAGAAGCACAAACCGCTTCTCAAGGCTCAACATGGATCAGGCACATTCAAATCCAGGCTGAGAGTCACCTTTTCCTTTCATGTCCTCTCTGACTCCTCACAGTCCCTCCCATCCAAGTGGAAGAGCAGCCTGGGCTCATGTGGCACAACTGGGCTCCAGCAAGGCTAAAACCCAGAAATGCCCTATGGAAGCAGTAACAAGGCCTTTAAGAGGAAGAAAAGGCCACATCACATCCTCCCATGCACCTTTGCCTTCATCCCAGATTTTGTTGATGTGACAGGTCCATCCTTCTGCCACTGGTGGCCTCCTTGCTCCTCATGCTGATGTGGCTCCACAGGGTTGTGTCCTCAGGGATCTACTTGGCTTTTCAGCAGCCAAACCCCACTGTGTCATCCCAGACTCCTGAGAAGAGCCATGGCACGTCCCTGCAGAGCCAAAAAACAAACATGAGGAGCTCAGAGAAATCAATCAAGTTGAAAGCTTGAGGCTTTCCTTCCAATGCCTGAGAAGTAATTTACCATGTGAGTTTAGTGTCCTTAATCCTCCTTGAGGTGCATGGCACACATTTCGGGTGAGACCTCTTTACTTTCAGAGTAACCACTGGCCACTTAATTACATGGCAATTGCCGTATGGTGATTAGATGATTACATGATTAGCAGTGGAATAGGGAAGCCTGGGAAGTACAATGTTACTGACAGCTAAAGACAGCGTAAGATTTTTTATTCCTGAACTCAAAACGCAATTTACTCGGCCATCAATCTCGGCCGACTGCACGTTCTGGAGGCACCACATGTGGTTTGCTGAGCAGTGCAACGTCTGGGTGATCCCCTGGGGGTGGCTGCACAGAGACAAACAGCTTTGTGTAGCACTTGAGGTCCCAGCCATGCCCAGAGCAGGGTTTTGTGGTGCCTTACCATCTCCTTCTGCCTGATAACGTGATCAACACCCAGAGCGAGCTTCTGGGGTAGCACAGCACCACGTCCTGGTTGTGTCTACAGGTTTTTGGAACCCAATTGCTGCAAGAAGAAGACAGTAAGAGCAGAGACATCCGAAAGAAGAAAGCTGGCTTGTAACCAGTGCTGGGATAGCCCCAGAAGATCCCACCTCCCAGGTCCCACCTGCCGTGGAACAGCAAGGTGGGACCATCCCTTGTGAGTGGGCTCTGCCAATCCTGCTCACCTTCTGTGCCTTCACAAGGTGCCCCTGGGTCTCTGGTGCTCAGGAGGCCACCAAGAACAGTGCACATGAGCTGCTGCCAGTGGGGCAGGCTGGGGACACCTCCTCACCTCCCTCCCAGGACCTGGCCATGCTCTCCCTGAGGTGGCCACGGCTCACCAGCCACACAGGGGAGACCTTTCTGACGGGCTTCTCATCCCTTTATTTCTCCGGAGCTGATTTTCCCGCCTTGTTTCCAATCCCCACAGCATCCTCCCCTCCTCTGCTGAGGCTGGGACACAACCCCACACCTCCCCCGGGCCAAACATGCCCCACCCAGCTCACCTGCACGGGAACAGGGGCAGCTCCACCTCCACCGGGTGCCACCCACCTGGATTCCCAAGGTCACTTTTAAATCCACCTTGGACTCCAGGAGAGCACATTCCTTGGAGACAGGATGGCTGGGAAGGACCTGGGGGACCCAGGCAGCTCCGTAGCAGGCAAGCCCAGAGCCCCAAACACAGGAACCTCAAGCTCAGCCCATCACCCCCTTCCCTGCTGGGATGTTGTACCTCCTGTGCTGCACCAGAAATTAATATAAATAAACGTAATTATTGATTATAAAAAACCCCATATAATTACGGGCATCACGTAGGGAAAAAAACCTAGCACCCCCTTCCCTGTTGGGATGTTGTACCTCCTGTGCTGCACCAGAAATTAATATAAATAAATGTAATTATTGATTATAAAAAAAATATAATTCTGGGCATCATGTAGGGAAAAAAACCAAGAAAAATTACCCCCAAACTCCCCCAAAAATTATTAAAAATAGGTGGGCAGGTCCCTTGCTGTTGAGAGTGTGTAGTATTTATTAGACATAAATTGGCACACAAAAATAGGAAATTGTATCCAGGTAGGCATTATTTTTTCTTCTGAGCTACATGGCTGTGGATACCTGTCTGTATTCCCTCCCACACACATACCAGCACTCCCACACATTCACACCCACATTCCCAGTGGCTGACACACAGGTATAGCTCTTTTTCTGTTAATTAGAATTACTTTTAATTAAAAATATATGTAAATTAGATAGAGTGTGCACAGCTTGGAGAGAGGGGAAAAAATAAAAAAAATAAAGAAGAAAAGAAAGCAGACTTCCATTTCAATAAAAATTTTAACCTCTTTGAGCGAGCTGCTTTGCTGGCTTTGTGACACAGTGTGAGTTATTGGAACTCCCACGCATAAATAAATAGGACCAGGGAATTTTACACCCGAAAAATTCTGCAGTGGACATTTTTACTTGCACACATTTGCTTTTTCTTCTCTTCTCGCCTCCCCCGCTCCCAGCCTCTCGTGATCATTTTCTGCCCCTTTGAAACACATTTCATTCATATCTCACTTCACATACCCAGTCTGGTATCCCTTTTTTTTTTTTTTTTTTTGGAGAGGAAGAAAAGGAACACGGGCC
>NW_016690369.1:605157-635316 GCF_001604755.1 Lepidothrix coronata
CCCCCCCCCCCCCCCTCCCCAGCTGGCTCAGAGCTTTGCTTTCCACATTCCGGTAGAAGTGTAGCAGGAGTCAAACCGTGGATGTTTTCAAGCTTGGAAATAACCCCCGTGCTTCCGTCAGAACCAGCTGATGGACCAGGAAAGGCCAGGAGATGGGAAGGGAAGAAGAGTGAGAGGATTACAAGTGGGAAAGGAGATGAGTTTATGGGGATGGTTCCTGCAGAGACGTGTTTTGAGACATTTATGAGGAAAGATTTCGCTCTTGGTACAATGCCTGGGCGAGGTAGGCACTGGGTTTTTGTTTGTGGCTTCTCAGTACCTCTTTCTGTTGGAAAGTAAGAAGGATAATGCTAATTAAAAAAAAAAAAAAAAAAAAGGTAACATCCTAGTTTGTTTCCTTTCAAGCATTCTGACCGTGGTGAGAAAGGCAGCAGGAGTTTGGTGTCCCTTGGGAGAACAAAAAGAGCAGGAGGACGGGAGCGGGGCGGGAAGGGGTGGGGGGGAACGAGGGCACGGGGCTGGCGGTGGCAGCAACACAAACTGGGTGGGCCCGTGGCAGGGGAAGAATTTTGTGCCAATCTGTTGGTTTTTCTTTTGAAACAAAAGAAAAAAAAAAATAAAGGGGGGAGGGGAGGAAGGAGGGGGGCAAGTCACACCGAGGCTGATGCCTGTTTTCATCCGTGCTTTTCAGTCAGCGTCCGTCCCTCTCGAGTGCTAGCGGTGAACATTCAGTTAAAGGAGTCTTGCAAAATATCCTCGCTTTTTTTTATTTATTTTTTTTTTTTAATCGACAGGGGTTTTGGTTTGGGTTTTGTTGGTTTTTTTTTTTCCTTTTCCCGTTTTGTTTTTTTTTTGTTTGTTTGTTTCAGTTTTCCCGTGGCTGACGCTCTCTTGCACTTCTCCCTTGTTAGCTGTTCTCGCTCCACTCTGGCACCATGCCCACGCCGTGCACGGAGTGGTACTGGTGGGGCGAGAGGGTTCGGGGCACGCCGTGGGAATACAGGAATTCCGCGGGCTGTAGGCTGCTGGGAGGGGACTGGATGCCACTTTGAGGTCCGCACTGCCTGACAATGGGCTGGTGAGAAACAGAGGTCTGGTGCTGGAACATGCTGTGGGTGTCTCCGAGCTGGGGGGACGTGTGGTTGGCCACGCTGCCCAGCCGGGGCATGAGCGGCCCCGAGGTGAAGTGGGCAGAGAAATGCTGGTAGGGTAACCTGTCCATGGGCTGCATGGCAGACACTGTGCAACTGCTGTAGGATGGCACGCTGGGCCACGTGTTACAGCTGATGTCCTCCAGGCTGGGCACGGGGTCCGTGGGGGGAGCGGAGCTGGCGTACATACAGGCCTGGCGCTGGGCGGACTCAGTCCTGTACGACGTGTTCAGTCCCTGCTGCTGGGGGTAACTGGACCTGTAGAAGGGATCCTCGTCTGCTGGAGATGTCTCCATGTAGGGCTTCTTGTAGGGGTGCTCGGTGGTGGAACATTCCTCATCTGTTGGGAAGAGAGAAGTCCTGGTGGTGAACAAAGCCATGCCCTCAGCTGAACCTCCCTCTCCACAACCCTGGTTTTACCCAGCACACAGCCTCTGCTCCAGACACTCCTCTCGGTGCAAATCCCCCTCATTTCCCTGGGACTGAGCTGAACCAATCCTGCTGAAACCGAGTCTTCCACTTGGCCCTGCCTGCTTGGACCGGGGGAGAGGTTAGCCAGGAGCTCTGGGAGGAAGATCAGGGGAGATGCTGGAGGGATCCTGAGGCTCAGCTTGCTTGGTGATGTCCCCTACACACCCCACAAGCTCCTCATCTCCTCCCTGCTGCCAGCACTGTGACCTGAGGAGTAACATCTCCCTGCAGACCTAACAGAGGTCCCCATCCCACCCGAGAGGCTCAGAGCTGATGCCGTTAACCAAAAGCCTTTACAGTGACACATTTTCATGATTAAAAAAAAAAAACACACGAAAATGGAGATGACAATAAAAATCCCCCCCTCCAGGAGAGCAGCAGCGATGGCACAGCTGAGACAATCAGATTTGGAGTTTTTCAACCCCGGTTTTCAGCTGTGCCAAGGCAGCTGGGCACATAAATCCACACAGGGCCGTGTGCTGGAGCCAAGGGGAACAAAAAAGAAAAGTAAATTTCACAGCTAGAAACAACATGGCACATCTTGCAGAGCCCTTTGTTTCCTGCAGCATCCCGGGCCAAGAGAAGGAAGGAGATAAACAATTTAGGTGAAATCTCCAGGGCGAAGCAAAATGAATAAATGAATGTGCACTTATTTATTCATCTGCAGGGTCATCAAATGAAATCCAGCTCTGCTGGAATGGATGGCAAAGTTCCCAGGGACGAGCACTTCACCAAGAGATTTTAAGGACAGCGTGGCAAGGGAAGGGGAGCTTGTTCTGACACGGATTAACTTTGCTGCTGCTTCAAAAACAGGATTTCTGGTGCAGGCAGAAAAACATCCCGCTTTGTCAAAGCCCTCCAGGCCGCCCCCATTTAACAGGGGTAAAATTTGAAAGGCTGCCACACAGAATTCTCCTTTTCAATTTTGTTTTTCAACCCCAAAATACAAAGGGAAAAAAAAACAAAACAAACCAACAATTTCACAAAAAGGAGGATTAAGAGAATCTGCCCCACAGGATGCACAGGGGATGCTGCCAGGCTGCTCCAGTGGGAGTGTTCCTGTCTCACCTTTGGGAGGTGCAGGTTTAGTGTCTTGTAAACACACACCCTTATTGCTGTAAACAGCCATGTGTGTTCTCCTGGAAGCTGCATCCACTCTACACGTAAAATAACCCATTATTCCCACTCAGGTGTCTTCCAAGTCCAGCTGGAACAACTGCTGCTGTTCATCTCGGTCCAACAATCCCAGAAAACAGCAGGTACTGAGGTACACACTGTGGGGACATTTCCCTACGTGTCCTCTGGCTTTGTGACAGCACTGCCCAGAAATTCGGTGCAAAACCACAATCCTATTTCATTCCTTCCTGAAAAAAACACAAAACCTGACTCTTTCACTCCAACAATGCAGAGCCCTGATAACCAAGTCACCTTCCTCCTCTGCTTTCTTTTTAAATCAGGGTGGAAAGCAGGACGGAATAAGTGAGCAGTGCAATCCCATCTTTAAAGCAGCTGAAACAATAAGCAGGGAGATGCAGAAATGTGTCACCCTCTCTAACGCTGGTCAGGTCCATTTGATGTGGGAGCAGTGGGGAGGATGCAGTGCCCTGGAAGACAAAAGCTGGAAGCACGGGTCTAACCCCTGCCCTGCTCCCTCACGGGAGGTACAGCTGGAAGAGCAGCCCGAGCTCCAGCTTTTACGGACGGCGTAAAAGTTTTGGATCCCCAACCCACCACTGAGTAATAAGAGCACTAGGGTGGAAAAACAATGTCTTGTAAAATGCAGCATTGTTCTGCTAATAAAGTTTTCAGCATTAAACCGCATCCCTCTGCTGGCATTAGAAATCATTGGCTTGGGGTTTGACTGTTTATTTTATTTGTATTTTTTTTAAATATACAACACAAACCAGTCAAACTCTGTTTTTCCGTGCTGTAAAACTGCCTGACTTACAACCTGAGGTCGCTGGTTTTTCCATTTAGCCCAGACATTTCTCTGCCTGCCAGGGCACAGCCAGGCAGAGCCGCTTCCAGGATTCACCACAGGTGAAGAGAGGAAAACAAAACCAGTCAGAATTTCAGTGGACACCCTCTAGGTGCCCTCTATCAGCTGGTCTCTCTAGAGCCAGGCTGGCTGCTGTTGTATGTGGAAAAGGCACCATTAGTCCACATTTTAAGATGTGTAAGGACCCTGTACCCGTTTCCAAATGGGACATAGTCACTAGTAAAGGACTACATCCTACCCTAACAGCTTTTGCCTGCCCTTTGGCCCCTCTTCCTGGTGATTTTCCCCATCTATGTAACCTCAAAGTGCTAGAGAGATCGGAGAACAGTCTGTCTGCATCATCAGGTGGGATCATGCAGGCCAGAGAGGTGCCAGCTGATGGAGTTACACTGTCCAGGCTCTCCAGTGGGACCTGGCATTGTCCCCCCACCCCTCACAGAGGAGACCAAAGCCAGCACAGAGCAGCAAAAGGGCATCTCATGGTGTGTGGAACAGACCTTGGGTGGAAAGGGGCCATCTTCAGGCGAGAGAACGGCAAAAGGAGAACAAGGCAAACAGATCTCACACACAGTGCTGAAGGCTGCAGTTTAAATTCATCCCCACCGGTTCTGGAGCCTGGACAGCCCATCTCAAGGCCATAATCCTCTCCCTGAAGGTCCTCTCACCTCCTCAGCATCAGTGTAAGCAGGACATGGGAGATGCTTAACTGCCTGCTCTGGGTTTGATTCCCAGTGTTGGTTCCCTGATGGCAATTCACTGTCCTTTGCCAGTTGCCACTGAGCCCTTGGAGGTGTTGGGCATCCTGTGAGGTGCTGACCATCCTGGGAGGTGCTGACCATCCTCCACTTTTGTTGGTGTTCTTGGAAGCCAAGGGTGGCAATCAGCTCCTGCGACCGGCCCCTCGACACTGCACAAACCTCAAAAAGCAGAAGGTTCTGCCAAGCAGGGGAAGCTGCCAGAGCCAAGGAGAAGCTGCTCCGAAGTGGATCCAAGGAAAACGGAGCCTGCAGAAATGGGCTGGAAACTGGCTCCCTCACAAGGAATTTGATGATCTATCTAATGAAGGAGCTCGAGCAAGAGCATAAGCAGTTCCAAGATTTCCGGTATTTACTACTTCCAGCTGGGTTGTAAATACCACACAAATGGCTCTTTAAATGGAATTTTCCCAGTTCCAAGATTAGGGCCGTCCAGAATGAAATGCAAGCATGTAAAGTCTCTGGACTTCAGGGTGCACTGGGCCCACCTCTTCCCTTGGTGTAAATCAGGAGAGCTCCTTTCTGATTCGTGACAGTCAACTTTCCCAGGACAGAAGACAATGGAGAATGGGACGTGACTGGTTTAATTTTCAAAGCTTATCCACGCTTCCAGGGCATTACAGGAGGTTCATCCCAACTTTGTGAGGGAGACACAATGGGTGATTATCACCCACACAGTCTGGATTCTAGCATGGATCTAGCACGAGCCTGAATAGCCAATACAAGGGTGCAAGGCTGACAAGGGGTGTCCAAGAAATAAAAAAAGAGGCAGATTCAATCAAAATGAACATCCCTAAAGGGCAAACAAGATGCACATCCTAGGACATGGAACCTAAGACATGCCAGTTCCTCCAGCTATCACACCATTTGTGGTATGGATGTGTTGCATTGCAGGGAACACGACACAAAGGGTTGTAGGGCAAGGACAATCCAATATCAAAAGCTGGAACCTCTTCCAGAGGTAGCAAGTTGCCAGCACTGCCTGCTGAGACACAGGAGGCACCTCTGATGGAGAGTGAGATCCCAGAGTCACAGGATGGGTCAGGTTGGAAGGCACCACAGTGGGTCATCTGGTCCCACCTCCCTGCTCCAGCAGGGCCATCCCAGAGCACATGGCACAGGATTGCACCCAGACAGTTCTGGAATGTCTCCAGTGAGGGAGAATGGCACAGGGTTGCATCCAGACAGTCCTGGAACATCTCCGGTGAGGGACACTCCACGTCCTCTCTGGGCAACCTGTTCCAGTGCTTGGTCACTGCACAGTGAAGAAGTTCTTCCTCATGTTCAGGTGGAACTTCCTGGGCATCAGTTCCTGCCTGCTCCTCTTGTCCCATTGCTGACCCCCCCCCCACAAGCAGAGCCTGGTCCATCCCCTGACCCCTCCCTGCAGACACTGACAGACATGGATGAGGTCCCTCTCAGCCATCTCCTCTCAAGTCTGCTCAGGCCCAGCTCCCTCAGCCTTTCCTCATGAGAGGGATACAAAGCTGCTGGAGCTACAGTGCCACACAGCAAAAGCTGGGTGCCCACCAGCCCCCTGAATATCCCCTCACCACGCAGGCAGGCTCCTTTTGCCCCAGCAGACACCTTGCTCTGGGCTCCACTGCATCTATCCAAGCTACAAACACCTCCAGCTGCAGCAGCTCAAGCCTTGGCCGACTCATTGCATCTCCAAACATCAGCTGGATGAGCAGCACGTCCTCCAAGAAGACACCCCACACCTGGATCTTGTCCTACAGATTCTTTGAGTGAAAGAAGAGCTGGGTGGGACGTGGGAAAAATCAATTCAGTCAACAAAAAGGTCTGTCCACACTAACAGTGCCTGTTCTTGAGGAGGAGGAGGAAAGGCATTGCTGGACCTCCACCAGCCTCATCAGAGCAGGAAGGAGAGGAAAGATATATTCTTCCCCATGATGTCCTGTCCAGGTTAGGTGGCTGAAGGATACGGTCCTTGCTGGTTGGAGCCGGTGAATTCTGCCACATCCCTCTTCTCCCTCAGAATGCCAACATGACAACTTTTATAACCTCCCCAGGGAGAGGCTGTTCCAGTTGCCTCCTGTCCAGCATCACAAGCATCCCAGAAATCTGCCAAGTGGTTGAGATTGTGTAAGGCTGGGAGGGAGCAGAGGTTTAGAGGGATGACTATTTAATCCACAGGAAATCTGAGGGAGAGGATAATACAAGGGAAAACGAGCCCCAACACCCTAACTGGGATGTGGGGCTAAACGAAAGACACAAAGCTAGCTGCCTGCTGGGAAGTCTTTTTGGGCTCCTCCAAGCACAACAATGAGAGAGGGAGAGGTGGAGAACATCTAGGAGAAAGACAAGGCTCTAACTGGTCTTTGTTGCAGCCTGAAAATCCACATCAAGAACTGAGGCCACTCCTTGGTAAGGTACAGGACTGGAGTTAATCCAGTGCCATAAGCAATCTCAGCATGAAGCTGGGATACAACACAGAATGATTCTCCCCATTCCCTGTGCCTGGAGCAGCGACCCTGTTGCAGCACACCGGGGTCATTCCCAATGCTGTGACCCTGCACTCCCACCTGCACACCAGCAGTCGCCAGATTTGGAGCTCTGGGATGCGTCCTTCCTTCCTTCCTCACCCAGGAGAGCATCACCTCCCTGAACCAGAGGAGCCTTCCGAGATAACATCCCCTCACAGCCCTGCTGCTCTCCCCTAATGTAGCTCCATATCAGATCTCCACGGTGAATCCATCTTGACCTGACAGCTAAAAACAACACTGTCAACCACAGAGCACAGTCCTTGTCTGAGGTCACCAAGGAAGTAGAAGTTGAACAGGGTTCCTCTGAGCTGCTTGAACACAGACCTGTTCCTAACTGAGCCTAAACTGAGGCCTGACCCCAACTGAAAAGGATATGGAGAAACCTCGTGAGATGTCCAAGATGGAAGGAACTCCAAGGAGAGACCCTCTTGGAAAACAGTGGTGGAATTTACTACAGAAGATGTAGACACCAGCTGGTCTCAAACCCAGCTGAATTACCTTCTGCCCCTGAGAGCATTTATCCATAACCACTGCCCTGCAAAAAGGAAATAATCCGCTTGAGATAAATCCTAAACTGACTGAGGAGGAGTCAGTGTTTGGGGAACGGATAATCCAACAAAATCAATAAGATTTCCAGTCCAGAAAATGGACAGAGGAAAATAGGAGCAAATATTCTTTTGCTTTCAGGTTTTCTTAGATGTCGAGGCTTGGTAGGAGTTATGCAGAATTGTAGGAAAACTACGTGGGAAAGCTCAGAAACGAGAGGCTAGAAAAGGAGGAAAAGAGGAAGATTATATGTAGGGTTATTTTCCCAGCTCCAACAAAGATCCTTGCTCGGTGCTAGAAGGAAGTGTCACGCTCAGTCAGAGTCCGAGATGAAACCTTGGATCACGTTCTGATTTATCCAAACAGAATTGCTCATCTCGAGTGACTTTTTTCTTCTTTTTTAATTAATTTCACTTCGCAAAGAGCTGCTTGGCAGCTCACTCCGACTCTCTGTTTCCCATTAACTTTGTGTTTCTTTTCTTTAAGCCCTGGTGGCTGTTTTCGATTTACTGGATGCACGGGGCAGGGAGGGGGGGAAAAAAGGCGCAGGGAGGAAAGGAGAGACTCGGGCTGCCGAGACGAACAGCTCCGCGGAAGAAGCCGGTGGTATCGGACAGGACGCTGCTTCTCTTTGATTAAAGCGTTTGGCGGCTCTGATAAAAGGCCCTTAACTGCTTGTGCCACTCAAGCCATCGCGGAGATAATGAGGGGGCTGATGGGCCATCGGCCGCGCAGACAAGGGCTCCCTTTGCCAGTCTCCTGCACTTTCGCAAGGGCCAAAAGGGGCCGGGGAGCTTATTACGGGGCAGATAGTCGTCTCTTCTGTGACAATAAGAGGAAGTGAGATAATTGGGGGATTGAAGGAAACCACCCATGGAGACACCACTTAGCGGGAATCCCAAAACTGGAAGGAAACCTCTGTTGATTCCTTATCGCGTTACAATGCGGAGGCGAATGATGAATTGCCCTGCGGTGCGGGGACGCGCAGCGCTCGGAGATTGTCCAAAGGGTTTGTTGCCGTTCGGGGCAGCTTGTTTTGGTTAGGGTTTGCAGAGGGGAAGAGGGGCGGTGAAAGCTCAGCTCCCAGGGCAAAGGAGCGCTGGGGATGGATCACAGGCTGAGGGATGCCAGGGATGAGTGGGACTTTCCATCGTGAGCAGCGGGGTTTTGCAGCAGCCCAGTTGTGTCCCAGCACCTCATATCCATCACTAAAGGGGTAAGACAGGTCACACACCCCATCTCTGACCTAGGGGACGTTCTGCTTCTCCTTATTCCCTACCTTACATCTAGCTCAAGTCTAGCATCACCATTTCCAATCCCAGCTCCAACACACTCTGTGTGACCACAACTGTCACCTGGTCAGCTGGAGGGGGCAGAAAATGACACCTCTGTTTTCCACTGTCTAGCTCAGACTCAGGAAACCCCCAGAATGTCTCAGCTTCTATAGCTTTACACAGAAACCTGTACACAGCACACGTGCCCCTACAACATTCAGGAGATTCACCAAGGACAGGAGGGAGATTTCCCCTGCCCTCCTGCCTCCTCTGCCAGCACTTCCCAGCATCCACTACCTTAGACTGTGTGTCTGCACATCCCCGTGCCCCGGGGTTACGTTACTAAAAATAATGACATGTGTCTGACTGATAGGACCGTGCAGGGAAGCAGGAGGGGATCTGCTGTGGGGAGAGGCTACCAGGCTGGAGAAATGCTTGGTGCACTCAAATGCCATGGTACTTGCTGACTTCTGTGAGCTTTCCCAGTGCAACGTAGACTAAATCCTGAGAAAAGGGAATAGGGGTCAGCAGTAACCACGTCCTGTCACTCCTTGTTGCATTCAGCCCTGGAAATTCCCTATTTTCTTCGGAGTACCTGGAGTAGAGCTGATCTGAGGCTTTTGCTACCTCAGCCCTGCAAGTGTTTGTGCATCTGAGCATTCCCATGGCTTTGGGAGAGGGAGGGAGAGACCACAGACCACTCGCTCCTGCCCAAAACAATTATCCCGTCGCTATCACGGGGCTCTTCACGCCAGGACGAGCTGAGCAGTCAGTGTAAAGCCCTCACAGTTTGATCCCTCCAGCTCTGTCAAAGCAGGTCAGTCGCACCAGAGGGGAAGGAACATGGATATCATGATTTTCAATCCCAGGCACCGTTCATTAGAGCGAGCGTTTGAGTGGAATTGCTTTCTGCAGACTGAAAACTCTCTCCCAGCTGTGAGACCCCGAGCTGAAAACTGTGCAAAATGCAAAGTGTCAAGGCATCTCCACTTGGAGATTAACCCTGCCTGAGGGGCTATGGAGGCAGATAAGTCCTCTTTATCTCTGGCACCAGCTATCTTTCCAAGTGTGGATTCACCGTGGGTGAAAGGCACTGCCACCCCTCCAGGCAGCCCAGCAGTGGATTTTGGGCTAATGAGGGTGAGGGGAGTCTCCCAGCCCACCTCCAGCACACAACCCTCATCCCTCACTCATCCCCAAGCGTCAGTGTAAGGCAGGCTGGGACAAGGATCAGGAAAGGAGGCTGACAGTCACGTCAGGAGGGGGAAAGCACAGAGCAGGGAGCAGCCAAGGCCTGACCTTTTCTCTTGGTGCAGTGGTAGATCTGGCTGTGCTCCTGGGAGATCGGGTAGGGGTTGGCAGGCGGTAGCAGGTCCTGGGAGGTGCTGGACACCCCGTTCTCACACTGGTACTGGGAGCCCAGGTTGGAGGAGGCAGAAAGGACCCTGGTCTCGCCACTGAACGGGCTGTGATTCGAGGACACTTTTTGTCTCACTGTGCTCCTGGGGACAACCGGGTACTCTTTACTAAAAGCAAAGAAATGGAAAATAAAAACAAGTCAGGAAAAGCAATCAATTAATAAATAGATCAGTGGATTAATAAGTGAAGGCAGCACATTAGTGTCACGGTGATTGTTCAGGCTTTCAGGGAAACAGAAACATCCCTCTCAGGAGACTGCAGCCCCGTCACACTTTATCCACACAGCACTCGTTATTCCCTTCCCTTTTAGTACCTTTCCCTTTAGATTTGTGCCTCTTCCACCACAACTGCTATTTTACATCCATGCTTGAAATAGATATGTGCAGTTATAGCAAAAACACACAAGATTTATATTTACATATTATAGATTTATAAACTCCATACTGTTTATAATGTATATGGGGATGTGCACATGCATGTAAATAGAAACCTCATTTCTGCCAAGTCGACCTGGAGGTGGATTAAATATTTAGGTCTATTTTTTTTCCCCCCCTTATGGTAGTTGTCCCCATTCCTTTCCCCCAGGGTCTCTCAGCTTCGTTGTCCTGGATGGGGGATCCCTGGACCACAGAACAAGCTCCACTCCAGAGTGCTCAGAAAAGAGGAATAAATAAATCACCAAGATTTGATGCACAGCAGAGCCACAGCCTCAGCAGAGCCAGGCTGGCAGGGTGAGCCCTAATGGCAAGCCTGGATTGTTCCCTTGCTCTGAGCTCTGGTTTGAAGCAGGGATGCTTTGTCAACACTGGCTGGCAATCCTCTCTTCTATGAGACCCTACAGTGTGTTTTGGAGACATTTCTCCAAGCACATAAACAATGTGGCTGGACAAGATTATTCTTGCTCTGCAGGGGGAAGAACTGAAGCTGAGTAGGGGGTTTCAGAGCCTTCAGGAGAGGTACAAGCCTCCTCCTGGGCTGTCTCTAAAACTGCTGGGTGTTCCCTGAACACAAAGACTTGCAAAAAACCAGAAAGATCAGGTAGCACAGCAGCAGATCCCAAAGTGTCACCTGGTTCAGAGCAGCCACAAAGCAGAGCCCACATTCCAGCACAAGGTTTCTCCTTTGAAGCTGTAACCATTGGGCCAAGCTGGCTGTGAGGGACCCTACCCACCTGCCCAAAATCATTATGCTGGAGCAAGGACATATCCTCAAATCCCATCACCTGGCTCACCTGGCCAGTTACACGAGGAGGAAGAGCCCCGAACTTCTGATGACACCCCTTAGAGAGGACCTATCGCCGTAGAGTTCAGAACTTATTTACAAAATTTAACAATAGCAATTATATAAACCTACTCACAGCGGGGAGCTTTCATCCAAACCACTGCTGTGGTGGCTGCCAGAAACATCAGCAACCGAGCTGTAATGGAGGGGAAACTCACCCAGGAGCTCAAAACCAAAGAAATGTGTCTCTCATTGTGCCATGGAAGCTTTCCAAACCCCGGGCACTGGTGGCTTGCCAAGGAAAGCCTATTCCAAAGGTGGGGTATCATCCCCTGGAAGCCCAGCAGCTCCTCCCAGCAGGAGCGTGGCTTCCCACCCACTTGGCCTGGCTGGTCAGGCAGTTTTTTCCCAGAACTGAAGTCCAGGCTGCGAATGAGGAACAAAAGAGAGATGGACTGGGAGGAAAAAGAGACTTATTCCTTAGATACACAAGACAACAGTGGATGCCAGGGTATGGGTGGGCTTCAGAGGGCCTGTGGACACCCAGCACTTAAATCTCCACCCCAGGAGCTCTTGCTGGAGGGCAGCTTTGGTGGCTTCTCAGGAAGGTCAACAGCCATGGCCAGCAAACCTCACAGGTGACCCTCAAACCTTCTGGGTTCCAGGGGATCTCCCAGGTTATGGCTTTGAGCTGCCTGTTCCTGTCACACTCCACCTTCACACAGCGATCCTCGTGGGAACAGCACCAACACGACACCCCAAAGCTGCATCCCCACCACCTTTCCCATCTAAGGAGACAATCCACAGGGAGGTGACATGAGGAGTGTGGCCTTAACTCTACCCCCTAATGAGGTGCTGCATGGATTGGCTGGTTCCTTCTTCCTCAGCTCCAACACTCCCACATCCCATTCTCAAAGAAATGACAGAGCCCCCTTTTTTTTGCCCAGTGAGGCACCTGTGAGCTACAGTGGAGGACAAGAAAGGACATGCCATGGCACGATGCCACATCAGGTTCTCTGTGGGTTTTTTGGAGGATGTAGAGATGACTGCTTTCACAGTCTCTCCCTGCCTCATGGGGGGAAGAATTGGATGTCTCTTTGCCACATGGCATTAGGTCTGCATGGCAAACCATAAATTCTCACAGCAGCTCAGAGGGACCCCGTCAGCATCAGACCCTCACTGTGCAAAGCACCACACAGACAGAAGGAAACCGTCCCCATCCCAGCTGCTTCTCACCTAAATCAACACTTTTTCAATGGAGAGCTGAGAGGGGAGAAAAAATAACAACCCAGCTGCTTCTCCCTTGATGAAAATATATTTCCACGGAATCACTGAGGTCAGAAGAGACCTTCAAGATCATCAAGTCCAACCTGTGAGCCTTCCCCACCTTGTCAACCAGCCCAGAGCACTGAATGCCACATCCAGTCATTCCTTAAACACCTCCAGGGATGGAGACTCCACCACTTCCAGCCCCTTCCAATGCCTGACCACCCTTTCAGCGAAGAAATTCTTCCTCATGCCCAAGCTGAACCCCAACTGCTCCCTTCCCATAAAAAAGCTGCCTGGAAGAGGGATATCTTTGTCCCAAGTGCCGGAGCACAGGTGGAGTCAGGATCCCACTCTCTCCTTGCGCACTGGGAACCAAATTCCTTTCATTCCTTTTCCAGGGAACACAACAGCCTCCGTGGCCATCAGTGGTGTTCTGTGGGACATGGCAGGAGCTGGGAGTCACTCTGGAGAGGCAACAGGTTGGAGACACCACGTTTCCAAACAGCAGTTCCCAGGAGGTATCGCAATAACTTCCCTCCAGACTGAAATATTTCCATTTCAGTCAAAACATGCTGGGTGCTATTTTTACCAAAAAATCAACTATTTGAGGAGGGAGACGAAGGAAAGTATTTTCTAACTAAATAGCTAAAATAGTCTTTCCTTCACTTTGCCCTTTTTTCTACCCACAAGGGCAGTTATCTCTGTATTTCTACACATTGTTCCTTATAACAACTGAGCTCTAATAAAGAGGTATCTTTGGTACCTGGTAAAGCAACAGTCATCTCAAAACATTTATGCTGTTTCCTGAGCCCACTCGACATGCAGTGTGCACACTTACCACTTTTAAATACCAAAGGACAAAATAAAATGCATCAGAATATTTTTTTCCCCTAAAAGTCGTTATTCCTGAAATAGGTGGTTGTAATCCTGGGCTACAGTTTAATGGAATGAAAGGTTTTGTTCATTGCTGGCACGAAACGACTGTTTTGTCCAGAAATTTTGCTGTCCAAAAAAAAAATTGTAGCAATGTAGGAAGGGAAAATATAGGCAATATAGAAAATTATTTACACAGCAAGGAAGAGGCTGCTGCTCCTGCACCAGAATGTGAGTTAATTTTACAGGGGGGTGTTAATAGGCTACATTTTTTTTTTTGCATTAAATTTGTGCAAAAATTAGAAGGAAGAAAAAGAAACTTGGTTGGAAAAAAAAGTTTACAAGGAAGGAAGCTGTCCCTGGTCTATTTAAAGCCTGTTGGAGGCTAATTAAGAATATTTAGTCACTGTAGTTGGTGTATTACAATAGTAGAGGGGACAGGGAGGAAGGGGGAGCTACACAAGAGTCTCTGCATCACCAAGTTCCCAGGTGAGAGGCCACCAGGAGAGAATATTACTTCAATTTTTGTTAAACTTAGGGAAAAGAAATCAAGGATGAGGTCCAAGACCATAGTGAAGGCACTCAGTCCTGAGGTCTGGGCTCGGTTCTTAACTCCCACCTGGCCAAAGGTTTCCCAGACCCACGGGATTGGGCACCAGCTCATGCAGAACTTTCCTAATAGCACATGAATTCCACCTAAAGTTCATCATCCAACCCCGACCCGACAGATTGGGCCTCACAAGTGAACCCCTCCTGCGTTTCCCAAGCACTTCCATCCCAATCAGACCTCTGCCAGGTGGAATTAGGAGGCTCACTCTCGTTTTCTCACGTGGCATTCTTCCCCTTCCCCTGGTCAACTGATTTCCTCGCCATGACAGAGCTCCATAAGATCACCTGTGCCACAAATTCACACCTAGCAAAAAATTCCAGGCAGCAAATTCAAGATGACTCTGTAATCTCAGAACCAGAAACCTTGTTTGCCTCTGCAAACTAATCAAAACCGAAGACAAATTATACATATAGACCTTCACAGAGTGTCCACTTTCTTGCTTATTACCACACTGGGAGGGAGATTTTCAAAGGGTTTTCATGTGCAGACTAGAAGTTTCCTAATGTACCAGCCAATGCATAGTAAATGCAACTGCCAGGCAAAAAAAAACTTATTAAAAGTCTTTGACAGATGCACAGTTTATAACCAGGAAGCTTCTGTATTGAAGCATCCAACCCCTACAGGCCCTAGGCAAGTTATTTTAGAAGATGTTTCTGATATTTCTGTGACATTATACACCAGGGCTTTCCAAAGCTGCTGTAGGTGATGGTAACAAGGCTTCAAAAGACTTATTAAATATCAGATCCCAAGGATCATACTGGTATCTGTTCAAGGTCAAGATGAGCCACGACATGGAAAAGGTTTTCCCCATGCTTAGTTGCTTCCATGTTCTGACAGCATCCTTTGAAGCCCTTGAGCTGGCCAGATCTCGCTCACAACATCAAACCTGAGTCTAAAATCTGATCTAAGGTCTATCTGGAGCTCTTTCCAAATTTCCAGGAGATTTTTAACTCTTCCTTGGTCAGTCACTACAAAAGGACAAATGTTTGCTGTCCTGTCAGTCCCAGCACCTCCACCCAGCCAGCCCAGTGGTGCAGAATCAACCCCCAGTTCCAGATGTGCAAACAGAACTCCGTGGCTTTGGGGTTTATATTTCCCAGGCCACCGATTGTTGTCCTTCCTGCTGAGACTCCAGAGTAGGAAAGAAATGGAAGTCAGCCACAGCAGACATAGAAAAAATAATTAAAATTTAAAAGAAAAAGAAAAAAGTGACTGGAATGAATATACCATCTCCCAGGAAAAAAAAAAACTAAACCAGAAAACTGTTGTCAATGCACATTCACTTCAGCTTATTTCCAGCATCTTGAAATCAAATTGAACCACTCTCTCAGGAGGCTGTCTGGGGAGTCTGAAGTGGATAAACTACAGCAGGAAAGGACGTGGTAGGAGAGGAATTACTGAGTACTTCCTTCAGCCTTGCCCTCTGATTAAATACGACCTCTCTCTGTGTGGGGACTGCAGAGCAGCCCCACAGAAAATAACACCCAGGCTGGATGTCCAGTAAAACAAGTCCAAATGTCCTCTGAGAAATACGTGGGGTTGTTCACTGCAGCTTTTCCATCAACGTATCAAACGTCCTGACCTTCCTGCAGGAATGTGAAGGGGTCCAACAGCCCTGGATTGGGTGCAGGTGTGGGAATCTCACGTGGTTTAACAAGACCAAGTGCTGGTGCTGCACCCAACCCTGGTATCAATCCAGGCTGGGATGAGCAGGTGGAGAGAAGGACTTGGGGGTGCTGGTGGGGGAGAGGCTGGACCTGCCTCAGCATCCAGAACCCCCCTGTGCCCTGGGCTGATCCCACAGGGGGGATTCTGCCCCTCTGCCCCCTTAGGTGAGACCCCCCTGCAGAGCTGCCTCCAGCCCGGGGGAACAACAGCACAGGAAGGACGTGGAGCTGCTGGAGAGAGTCCAGAGGAGGCATCAAGATGATCAGAGGGATGGAGCAGCTCTGCTGGGAGGAAAGGCTGGGAGAGTTGGGATTGTTCAGCCTGGAAAAGAGAAGCTTTGGGGTGACCTACAAGAAAGATGGAGAGAGGCTATTTCCAAGGGCCTGGAGTGACAGGACAAGGGGAATGGCTTCACACCAACAGAGAGTAGCTGTAGATTAGATATTAGAAAAAAGTTCTTCACTGTGAGAGTGGTGAGGCACTGGAACAAGTTGTCCAGAGAAGCTGTGGCTGCCCCTGGATCCCTGGAAGTGTCCAAGGCCAGGTTGGACGGGGCTTGGAGGAACCTGGTCTGGTGGAAGGTGTCCCTGCCCATGGCAGGGGGTTGGAATAAGATGATATTTAAAGTCCTTTCCAACCCAAATCTTCTATGATGATTCCATGGTATGTTTTCAACCAGTGCTTCCACCACTCCCCTGAGCGGTGCAGCCCAAAGAGATCACTGCAAGAAACCCAAGAACCAGAGAGGGATCTAGAGCATCATTATCAGGCAAATAAAAAGGTAGATTCCTGCAGAAAAATGCCACTGTTCATGCTGGAGTAAGAAGAACACAAGAGGAGATGGAGAATGGATGTTGGCCAAGAGAGACACCACCAGCATCCCTTTGTGCTGGGCTGAGCTTCTGCAGGTCGGGTCCTGCTGAGCAGATCCCCCAAAGAGGGTTCAACAGAAGAAACTGCAGCTACTCTGTGTTTCTTGAGCTGACTTTCTCACTTTAAAAGCTTTGTGGATACCCTCCAGCAAGATCTGCAGAGCTTTATTTTGGATTTCTCCTGAATTCCATCTAATTCTATAGGATACATTTCAAGCCTATTTTGACCAGGAAAATTTCCTCGGGGATGTTTGCTGGAGGAAAGCATCATCTCTCCAACCAATGCTATAACTCTAAGTCTCCCACTGAAAATGTTTCAGACAGCACGTGGCTCTTGGGAGGTTTCAAGGGCAGAACATGGGAAATGGATGAAGATGTCATGACAAGACATGAGAAGAACAAGGTTGTTTGCAGTGGGCTGAGACCCACTGGCATTAGTCAGCCTGGTGCCTCCCAGCCCAACATGACAACATTCCAGGGTAGACAATCCCTGGAGGCTCATCCATTTATTCTACTGCCACCCCAAAATGCACTGTCATCTCTGTCACACCAGCTCTGAATCATGGAACTGATTTTATATCCTTTGTGTCTGGCTCAGTTTCTGTCCTCGATTGCACATGGGAATCTCCAAAACAATTCCTTTGGAGCCAACAAGATTACTGGGGATTAATGCCAAAGGCAGCAAACTGTGGCTCGTGATCTTTGACAGAGAAAACATACCCATAACACACCCATCACTCTGCTCTGTCCTGTGGATCATTCTGGATCTCTGTCTCACTTTGAAAGGACCCAACAAGGGATCCAAGAGCCATCCTTCATGGAATCATCAGAAGCTTTCCCAATAAGAAGCTTCAAGGACTAAATTGCATTAATTTGAGTGAATAGTAACCAGTGCCTCAGACTTCCAGAAGCTCTTCAGCACCCATAACAACCACCAAAGACAATGGGAGTTGCAGATGACCAGCAAAAATTGGTTACAGGGTTTAACAGAATTGCTCTCTTACAGCGCTCCAGCCCCAGACCCACAAGCTCTGCTCCCCTGCTGTCCTTTGGCAGTCACAGACTGGAAAAAAATAATAATAACAAAAGCTGTGACTTGCATGCAACCCCCCAAATCACCCAATATCTGTGGTTTGTTAGTACAGCTCCACTGATTCTCAGTGTATGGAGGATTTTCAGGGCAAAGTCCTGCACTGGCATCTGCAACGCAGATCTCGTCTCTCTGCATAAACTTCACCCTCTGTGGGCTTCTGCCACGTGCTTTGCTCTTGCACTCCACACCAAATCCCCCTTGGCACAGGGAGAAGCTCTAAGTGGAGGCAAAAGAGATTTTTACAGCACAGAGGGGCAAGAGATCCAGAAGGAATACTTTACCTGGAATTCCCAGTGTCACAACTGCATCATTTTTACTTGATTTATGGTTTTTCAACTCCAGCGTGACCACAGGGTACAGATGTAATACAACTCACATCCCTCTGTGCATTTTCCTCTAGCGTGATTCCCTTTCTTTTTAATACTTTTGGGTATTTTTCACTAATCAAAGAAATAACAAGCTCAATCTCACGCTCAGAAAGAAGAAAACTGGGCAAAGCCTGTTCTCCCAGAGCACCCATCCCACCAAAGAAGCTGATAAAGGAGCCCTGCATTCCTCAGGAAAGAAAGGCAGTGGGGGCAAAATGAACATGTATCAGGAGTCTGTGTTCACTGGAATTTGGATCTCTCTGGATTCATGGCCATTCTTTTTGAATGAAACCATCTGCTGCTGAAAGGCTCAGCATCACTGCTGAATGAAGTTTGCTACCTGGACAGACTGACTAACTTGTTTTTTCCTGGGAAATAGGAGGAGAAAAACCAACGTGGGAGGCCTTGGAAAGGAGGAAGCCGTGGAGAGGGAGGGACTCAAGGACATCTCCATCCACCCTGCAAAGCTCCTGTCCCCAAATATCCCTGGGACAAACAGGTTGCTTTTGCTTGGCCAGAGCACGTGGAGGCAAATAGAGATGGAGGGAGAGCCCCAAGACCTCGCTCTGAGCTCACCCTTGGCACTGAAAGTTGTCTTTTTTCCCTGCTTTGTCTTCCTTCCTCTCAGTCCCTGCCATTTGCCAAGGGCAGGTGTTCAGTGGAAGAATCATCCTGCCAAGTCTCCACCAGCACCTCACCTGCTTCACCTCATCCCACTGCGAGATCTGCTCTGAGGTGACTGAAATCATCCTGAACCCAAGGAACTGGTCTCCCTCCCATCCTCCGACAGCCAAAGGGGCAAGGAGACCACCAGGGCTGGTTGGATGGTGGTTCTTTCTGTTAGGAAGGACTTCATCTCGGGTAATTTTAGCTATTTAAAGGCAGGGAAGCGCTCTAAGCAAATCATCTGGGCTCTGCAGGTGAGATGGGCAGACAGAGAACTCCTCACCCACCCTGCCACCCACGGGGTGAGCTCTCAAAGGGAAATCTGCAGGGAATTAAGAAGCATTTGAGATTTAAATAGAGAAAACATAGAGGTGCTGAAGTTTTCCTCGGCATGAAAAACTCCTTCCCTCCATGGCTGTACCCCTTAATGAGATGATCAGTGACCCGATGAATGTCAGGTCACCAGTTTCTGATGCAAAAAGCAGTGCACTCTTATAAATGTGTGTTTTTTCTAGGTACTTTTTTCATAATGAAGGAATAGCACTAAAAATACATCCCATCGTATTCTCCAGGGGCATAAACAGACATCAGTCCCCTAAAACCAAGATAGACTTACTTATACCTGCCAGCTGGGGAGTGGGTCCATCACTGGGAAACAACTTCATGCACATACATTGATATATTAAAATATATTTTATATACCTTTAATTACATTTTAATACGAATTTATACGTTAAACCTATATAAACCCACAAAAGGCAGGCCACAGTTCTCTAGCATACTCGATCCTGAATGGTTCTTTATCTTACAGACACAATCTATTTTTTATATGTACAATTTGTTTTTATGTATAACTTATTTTATGTATGTTTTCATATATTTTATATATAATTTTGCTTATATTCATATATACACACACAAAAAACCACAAAGGTGGGCGCATATTTTCAACCCTGAATGGGTCTTTATTTCACCATAATAATCTTATCCTGCCCTCCCTTAAAAAAAAAAAAAAAATGACATCTTTGTAAAGGCACACAGCCATTTCTATGCTATCGGGGACAGAGGATAAGTTATGAAGGAAGTGAACATCAGAAATTATCCTGTAAAGCCAAGGCTGTGGATTTTAACCCTTTCAGCCCTGCCGGGCCTGAGGGGGGAATATTTATATATTTATATATTCCGAGTGTTTCTGTTTGCCTGGACTACGACCGCAGGCCTGCGTAAAAATGCCAAGCAATTTTTAGCCCGAGCTCAGGGTGGCTTGATGCCACGCTCTTCACATGGCACAGGGCCCTTCCTAAGAGTCCTCCCTGTTCTACCCCCTCCAAAAAAACCCCGCCGGTGAATGTGAACCTTCAAACCTTTCCATCCACCCTAATGAAAGGGTGGTTTAGCAGCAAAAAAAAAAAAAAACTGGGGAGGGGGGGGAACGTCGTTACTCGAGTTCCAGCAGGGGCTGGGAGGCTGGCACGGGGTAGGGGGGGAAGCTATTTCAAGTGGTAGCGAGCCCATAAATAAATAAATATTGACACATCGTGCCAGGATCTGTGCCTGTCCTTGGAAAGGGCAGGCAGGGAACACAGGGCACATTCAGAGGACCTCAGAGACGATTTAGATTGAGAAGATTAAGAGTTATAGATGCCTTTTTTTTATGCGTTATATACTGGCTTTTCTGGGGCCGAGCCTGAAGATGTTTGTACACGGGAGCACATTTGAGGAGGGTTCTGGGCGTGTTTGCGGGATCGCAGGAATTATTTGCTGCCTGACAGCACGATTTTCCTGGCTGGGCAGAGCCACGCTCAGGTCATCAACTGCAGCAACCAGAAGAGACTCTGACATCTGCATTCCAGCCTGGGGTGACCACCTACAGCTGGTCCTGGCAGGGCAGTGGGAAGAACCCTCCCATCAGAAGGTCACAGGGCAGGTCCCTGCAGCCCTGCACCAAGAGGTGCCAATGCCAGAGAATAAGGGACTGGAGTCGCTCCTCCCCTCCTGGGTGGAAAATGCTGTGTTGAGCATCTACATCTGTCCTAGGTGTAATCATGGCTATGGCACCGTTCCTGCAAAACATTTGCACCAGGAAGCAGCTTGACACATGGACAAAGTTCAAAGTGAAGTGAAAGGCACGGAGTTCATTACCGGCGGGACCTGACATTTAGAAAAGGACTTTGAACAGGATTTTTAAACGAGATTTAGGCTTGATTTTCAGGCTAAAGTGCTTACATCCAAAACTGAGATTCGCCAAGGTCTCCTCAGCCACCTGGCCCTGGAGATCCCAACGTTTTCCAACACTTCCTTCCTTCAGCCTGAAACCACCACATCTGCACTCCTGCTCTGCACATCCAGAACCGACCGGGCAAACACTCCCCTGCTGCCAAAGAGCCTCAAAAGGCAGTGACAACACAACACAGGACTCTGCACCAAGATCTCCAGAAGCATGTGGAGCATCCTTACCAAACACACTCCCGAAACAAGGCTGTGAGCTTTGTCTTTAAAGCACTGTCACCTGGGGAAAAAACCCAACTCTTCCACGGCAGCCTGATGGCCACAGCTTCTCTGAGCTGCTCCAAGTCTCTGGTTGCTTTAAACAGGTCTAAGCCCACCTGCAGCCACAGAGACGTTTGTTGAGCACAAAGCTAGAGGTTGTTCTGGATGGGGACATCTCACAAAGAAACACAAGGTCCCTGCAGCCAGGAGGACAACCCACAACCTGTAATCTAGCAGCAAAGGCATTCACCTCGGAGAGGGAAGGAGGGAGGTCCTGAATTTTGGCCCCACGTCCTGGTGGTATTTCAACAACCCAACGTAAAATGCACACGCAGACCCCAGGGAAGGGACTGCCACTCTATCCTGGCCTATCCCAAGCCACAAAGCGACACACAAAGCCAAGCCCAGGTGGTTCTCACAGTCCTGAGAGGGTCCCCACGATGGAGACAGGAGTTACCTCTGCATCCTGGACATCCTGTGGAGCTCCATGTCGTCGCTGCCGCGGAAGCCTTTGGCAAAGGGGTTGTTCTCGATCTTGAGCTGGGTGATCTGAAAGGGAGGAAATGCAACGGGTTCATCGCGAGTCCAAGGCATGGCCTGGGAGAGAGGGGATATTGCTTATTAAACTCAATCCCAGTAGGGATGGGAGGGAAAAAACAGCTTTCAGGAACTCAAGTCATCCTTCAGCTCAGGCACCGACCACTGCAGATGGGCCCTCCTCTAGATCACCCCACTGGAGAAATATCTCCTGTCAACAACCTCTCACTCCTCCCAGGCGTGTCCTGTAACTAACACGTGGGACTGCACACACAGACAGACACACACACACAAATTTCTCTCTGGAGGGAATCTGCTTTCTTAGAGTTCTTGCATCCTTTTTGCTGTTGGGACACAAAGAGCTGCACCGACTAGAGGACCAGGGATGGGAGTCATATTGTCTGAACAAATCCCACTGACACCAGCAAGCATTTTTTCATCAATGTGCAGCCACGACCAAAACCTCAGCTCTCAGACCCTGCATCCTCTCAAACCACCAAAGCTCCCTCTTTCTGTATTTCAGACCAGCTAAATGTGCTCCTGGTGCTCTGCATCTGACCTCCTTCCCCAGTCAGCCCCACACTTATAAGCACTGCATGCACTAACTACCTAAAGTACTTGGAGGGCAACTTCGCCTGTGACAATCAAGCCCTGGAGGATTATTTGTCTCCCCATTAATTCCAGAAGGAATTAAGAGGGATGAGTTTGCTCACTTGGCTGGCTGTCTTCAGGTTCTAAAATTTGCTGGGATCAATCCCCCCTCAGACTCAACTTTACAACAGCGAAGTTAAACATTTAAAGCAGCTGCTGTACAGAATGTACCCTTACCCAAGGGAACTGTGTCACTCAAAGAGGTGCAATCCCCTCCTTCACACACTTCTGATGGCTTAGGTGAGCAGGATTTTTCAAGCCAGGGGTTGTCATTTAAGCAAATATTAATTGTGGACCAGCAACACCCTAAAATTCCCTGCGGATCTTGTACAAACCCACTCTGCCATCCCAAATTTGACACTAATGCTTTGGTGGCTTTGCCGAGTGGACTGGGTCTGGATCAGGGGTGATGTTGCTGCAATGCCCTAACACAGAGACAGAAGAGGCAACAGTTCCCCTCCTTCTCTTTCTCCATCACTGCCTGGCAGTCTGAGCCCTCAGCCAGGAGTCAGGAGAGCCACTTGCCCAGGAGGAGACACAACCCTGTGTTTGCCACTGGAGGAACATCCCTCCCTCGCCGTGTTTTATGGAAACCCCGTCCTTCCTTCCTGCTGAAAGTTGGCCAACGGGAAGGAAAGAGCTCGAGATTGATGGCGGGGGAACAGAGAGAGGCTCATGTTCACCAACTCAAGCACAAACAACCGGGCCCACCTCTTTGCCAAAATCCAAAGAGGAAAATCTGGCTCAGCTGCTGTCAATAGCAAACCCCGCCAGGTGCCTGCGCCACCAGATTATTTTGCTATTTTCTTGTCTTTTGGCATATTTTTTTTCCAAAGGCCGGTTGTTTATTTGCCATTTTTGCCTAATTCAGCCCCAAATCTCTCACAAGGGACCTATCTCCCCCGTGCTTGTCCCCAAGGCATTCCCATTAATTTGGGACCACATTTAGCACATAAACAGGGCCTTTGGGCTTTTTTTTCCGTCACACATTTAAGATTTCAAAGAGAAGGGTAAACAAACAATCTCTTTGGCCCTTTGAGGCATTCTCCAGCAATAAAACAAAGGCACATTTTGTAATTAAAAGCCCTGACTAATTACACAACCAGCTGTATGTTTTGCAAAGAAACGGCCTATCGGTTTCCACTGGCGAGGTGGTGACTCTCCTGTAAGGAATAATAGGCATTATTCAACATCTGGAACGTTCCTGAAGCACGGTAAATGTACAAGTTGTCCTCCCTCGCTGACCCCAATGGGCAATATTTGCTTGCATAAGTGAAGCCCTTCACTGAGCGAGGATTTACAGCGTTGGCACCGGCACACGGACGTACAAAGGGCCGGATTCATCCCAACCTGACCGAAGGCATTTTAACCAAGGCGCCTGCACCAGGAACCTCGTCTCCCAGCGCTCCTGCCGGAATCAGTGGAGGGAGATGGGGACTGCCAGAGGGCACTGGGGCTCTGAGGTGGGTAGCACTGCCTTCACAGGTCCCCAGCGCTCTCTGTTCACCGGAGAAGGAGCCATCAGTGCCCTGGCCCCTAATTTAAGGGCCTCAGATGAATGCCCTGTTTGATTAATCAAGCTTTTAATCACCCATGAAACATCAGACAAAATACTAAATGATCTCTGGAACTTGCAAATATGTTGTTTTACGACTAGAGAAGTCTCCTAACCTGCATCAGGAACACACAAGCAAAAGTATTAACACACGTGTCGGTGGCAGAAAGCCCCAAGTGAAATCGTGGCTTTCAACCTCCTTCAAATTGGGGATGTGCTGGATTGAAAGCATCCAGAAACCAGGGATTACAGAAGGTTTTGAATTAATTCTGCAGATCTTTGGAGTACTTAGATGGATTGGAGCTCTCAGAACAGAGATGATAACTCATGGCATCAGCCCTAGCACGAAGACAGGGGAGTCCCAGCCAGATTTAACAGAACCATAGACAACAAAATAGAAAACAGAGAAAAAGTTAGTGAATCCCTGCTTTAGAAAACAACCTGTGGAAGATATTTTGTTTGGTCAGTTTTTGCCTGACTTACAAACTATTTCAGAGGTGGAAAAGCAAACCCACAGGTGGAAATAACCTTCTTCTGGATCAACTTTGCCGTAGCAAAACTCAGTTTAATTGACTATAACTCACGGAGAGGGGGAAGAAAAGCTGTCAGAAACCCAAATGACAATTACATCATGAAAAAATTAATAAAAAATTTAAAAAACCCTCCACAACTTCTTGCAAGGTCATTAAGACAGAGTGCCCAGGGCTAAGTTATACAGCACAGATTCGATAAAACTGTAGGGCTTTGTTTACGTGTTTGTCGCTGAGAGAAACCGATGGCAAAGTCTGCTCTGACCACTGATTTCTGAAGCTGCCACAGACCCTCTGAGACAAGAGCTTTCCAGGGTGAAGCCTCCCAGTGTTACACTTTTTAGGGACTGTCTGACCCTTTGGGTTCACCTTCCCTTGAACGGGAGGCGACAGTTCCCAGTGAAATCTCAGCGCTGCTCCCCCGCGCTCCCCTCTCTGGGCTGACTGACCTCAACACGCTTCTGCTGAGACACCTCCAGAGGCATCCTCAGCACGATCAAATTTAGCTTTGAATCCTCTCAGATCAAGGAAAAACACTTTTTAAAAATTGTATTTATATGGGTATTTGTGCCTAAGGGCTCATGACTATCATTACGGGCAGGATCAAAACTACCACTGAGTATTGGGGTTTTCTTGTCAAGAACTTGACATAGAAAGATCTTTCTCAACTGCTGTTGATTTTAGAAGTTAGGGCAAAGTTAAAACTTTGTTAGGGGTGATGTGTTCCACACCAGGTATATGCCCTGGGCTCTATTTTATTTAATTATTTTACTATCAATGTTTTCTTTTTAGCACTTCAGCTAAGGGAAAACACACTACCCTGACCTCTTTGGGCTCTTCCAAAACTGTCCTAAACTGTTGGGCATTCTGGAAAAGGTGCTTTGTGTTCTGCAAGGGATGGGGATCCTTAGTTTCTGACCTCTTTTTGTCAACAACTGCCCCACTTGGAGAACTTAAAAGTCTGAATGGCAGGAAAAAAAAAATCACCATTCAGGTCACGCCATTTAGTGATGAAGAGGTCGAGGTGGTTACCCTTGGGAAGAACACACATGGACCTCCCCACACTGTGGGGAAATGTGTTGTCCCTGCCCTGCAGGTGACCATGGACCTGCTCAACGTGACATAGAGGGGCCAGGACCACCCCTGCCAGCCCTGCATCTCTCTGTGCTGAGAGCCACGAGAGGCTGGGCTTGGGGCTGGAAAGCACAGAGCCTTTTTCTTTTGCACTTTCACGTAGCCCAGGTGGAAACCGAGTCAGTGTGGAGCAGGAAGCCAAGCCAGGGAGGTGGGAAGGAAAGAAAGAGATGAAGACAAGGTGCCTGCTGAGACTCTGGATATCTGGCTGGGCCAAACAGGAGCTGGATGGGCAGCTGGGACTTGGAGCCCGAGGTAAAGGCCAGGGGAAGGGGGGTTGCTGGCAGGGGGGAGAAGATGCTGAACCCAAAGCCAGTGAAGGAAATGGGAGGGACTGAGAGGCAGTGGCTGGTCAGAGGTAGTGGTGTGAGACACAGGGGCTCTTTGAGGAGGCTGTTGGCTGAACTGGGAGACAAGAACGAAGGATGAGAAGAGACAGACCTTGCACAGTGTTTTGGGGGAAGGAGGTGGGTCAGCAAGCAGGAGTGATGCTGGAGAGAGAAAGTGTCTTTTCTGAGCTTGAGGAGGGTTGGATTGAGAAACAAAAGGGTCCTGGGGCTGACAGGGAGGTAGGAACAAGGCTGAGGACAGAGGGGCAGAGGGAGACAAGACTGGTCCAGGCACAGGTTGGGAAGGGGGAAGCACACAAGACCTCTCGAAGGAAGCACTCTGCTACCAAGGCCTGGAATGGGATTAAGCATTTGGGAGCAGAGATGTGAGGAGCCCTGGTGAGGGTCAGTGAGAGAGAAGCAGCTCACTGCCATCCTGGAGTGACCAAGGGCTGCACAGAAGCCACTGGCTCTGGCAGTGAAGAGACACATGATCTCACCTCACCTAACCCCAGGGAGCCCTGTCTCTCTCCTGGGACACCCCCCTTCTAAGAGCCCTGAGTAAGGACAGGGGCTGCCCCTTCTACCCATGGAGGTGGGAAGACATGGGGCCAGTGACCTCAGGCTGGGCAGAGAGAGCCTGGGGGACTGGGATGGAATGCCATGGGATGCCAGCCAGGCCACCACACTGGTGACCTCTGCTGAAGTGATGGAGGTGGCCACCTGCAACCAAGGACAAGGAGAACTGAGCTCTCAGGAGAAAACACCCCAAGCCCAAGGACCTGCCCACCTCCTGCAGCAGCTACACCCACCCAGCCCTACAAGATGCCTCGACAGAGGGACAAGAGGCCACGTGCTCAGAGGATGAGCAGCACAGGCAGCTCTCCAGAGTTCAGCAGGGTGGAGCACCAGTTGGTTTGGCCAGCTTACCAACACCATTTTAGCACAGGGTCTTCCTAGGGGCAGGTTGAACCTCTATGTCCAGAGAGCCCACCAGCTGCCCGGGAGTGCATCCCATTAGTCTTCAGCCATTCCCTTCCCTGGTCCTCTGCTTTGCTCTGCTGCATTTCTGGGTGCCTGCAGCATCCCAGCAGGGGCTAACAATTCCTTAAAACAATTCTGGCTACCAAGAATGTTAAATAGCTTAGGAGGAAGGGAAAAAAAATCAGCATAAAACCGGATATCCAGAGGGGGGGACACCAATATAAAGCCCAAGTCCAGCTAACGGGGAAAGTGGGTTGTAAAAATTAATGAGAATAATTGTTGTGAATTCTTGCTTTTGAAAGAACCCTCATGAGGGCAGAACCTTAATTATTTCTGTCTATTAGGGTTCATTTCCTGGTCCTAAGCAGAGAGCTAGTACCTAATAAATACGAGCTAGTAACACAATGATTTAAGCTACAGCAAAATGGTACTTAACTGCAGGGGAAGTTAATATTTGGGAATCAACCTGATTGCAAGCACCCATTGTGCGAATGGCAAGGAAATGAAATGTGCATGTGACCTATTTTAACACCTCGGTATTTCTGGGGTGTTTTTCAGGGTTGCAGAGATGGGGGAGGTGGTCAACAGAGCTGCTGACAACAGCACTGAAAACTTTACCAAAACCCTCTTCGTAGCTTAAGCCTCTTTTTGGGGAGTAGGGCTGGGGAGAGGGAGATCCCAGGGTGCTTAAATATCTTTTCAGGCTGTCTGAAATATCAGGGGAAATAAGCACAAGCCCTACGCTGGGACTGCAGCTGTGCTATGGAAATAAATTGACCGATCTGGAATCAGGCAAGTATTTCTGTAAGCTGCGTAAGCACAGACTCAAATGCATTTGTGGGCGAGTCACACAATTAATACTGAAATATAATTCAACCTTAGCACAGCTCTTGAAACCTAAAACACGTCGTGTGTGTGAAATGCACGGGTGTATAAAAATTAAACGCAAAACGTGTCGGAATCTACAAACTGAATGTTTGGGTGGATGGGAAAGTTTGCCCAAAGGATGCTCTGCAGGTGATGGGTGGGAGTGAGAGAGAAATGGCTGTAAATAGGAAAAAAAACCAGGCGGGAAAACGGACAGGCAGAGCCTCCCTGGGGACCTCCACGCAGCAGCCACAGACTGGTGGGGCCGCGGTAATTTATGGCAGCAAGAAATGCAGTCACGAAAAATGCACCACGAAAATATGGTTTGCCAAGCAACATCTCAGCTGTGAGAGCTGAGCTCGGGTTTCTGCCAGGGTTCTTTGCCACCCAGCTCAGCTGGAGGATGTTACTCCTCGAGCAAAGCTGCATCTGCAGCAGCCCCAGTATCACCCTCCATCTGCACTGGGGCAGGTTCCAAACTTCATTCCCTTCCCTGGAGGGAGATGCCATTTCGGGTAGATCATTCCCTGGTTTATTTTTATGGCTCTATCTTTCTCAGTTGGGTCTTTATCTTGGGGGCTACGGCCACGGCTCGCTCTTTGCTCCCCCAACAACTCAGCGCAGCAAGAGGAGGAATGTGCGTGTCGGGGAGGGAAGAGGGATGTACGAGTATGTCAGATGTGTAGGGGGTGTGTAAAATATGTCGTGGTGTCTGCGTGTGGGTGATGTGTCTGCTGGGATGGGAGTGTGTGTGTCTGTAGGGATTCCTGCCTTTGTCAGTGCCTATGTTTTGACAGAGACAGATACACAGATGTCATTTCTTATCAAACAGATGTTGCTGATTTACAATCAAATATTCCTGCTCCTCCTAATATGGCAGTTTTCCCAAACTACTGTACTTACATGTTTCTGCTTTGCTTTTGTTTTATTTGCATGACAATTTCTTTTCCTATAAAACAGCCCTATTTTTCTTCAAAGCAAAGCAGTTAAATTCAGGTCTGTTTTCTCATTGGGAAAAGCCTTTAAAGCAGGCAGTGTGTCCTGTTTTATTAACTCCCAGTTCTATTAATATTATATTCTTTCTCCAAATCCATCAAGCAGAAGTTAAACTTGATTTTATAGCATCCACAGCGGAGTTATAATTTAAGGCATAATTTGGCGAGGACTCAACTTGGATTCAGTTTGCTTGTCCTGGCTGTGCCAACAGCTCCTATTTTAAAGGGCAGGGAAGTATTTTCTTTTCTCCCTAGTTACGGTGAAACACTCTTTCTTCTCCAGCCCAGCTCCACTCCCTGCGTCTCTCCAGCCAACTGATGGATGGAGGAAACCCAATTGTTTCATGCAGGTTTAGGAGTTTCCTACTTTACATTTCCAGGAAAGCATCCGGGATTTATCTGGGGCGCTAAATGACTTGTCTCCATTTGCAAAACAATTATTTCTCTCTATCTAGCATGAAGGAGCCATCCTACCTGCCCCTGAGCACAACTAAAAGCTTGGAGTAAGCGCTTTCTGAGTGATTAAGCGAGGAATTGGGGTTTTTTTTGCTGAAGGAAAATTGACTTTTCATGGGGCTCTGCCCAAGAGAGTGTCTGTGGGCAGTGGTGAGAGGCAGCTGGGGAAAGATGCCCCTTATATATCTATGGATAATTACCACAGTGGTGGAGAACTGCTCCAGCCTTCTCCTTCCTCGCTGGGTGAGGAAGCCCAAAGCCAAGCAGGGAAGGAGAAGGGGGGAATGGGTTCATCCCCCCCCCCAGCGACAGCACCCCGAGAAAACCCTTATTCCGTCCAACCCTTTTCTATTCCACCGGCAGACAAAGCTCTGCCATTATTTTCGCGCTTTGTTTGCCTGGGCAGGCGGGGAGCTGAGCTCAGGCAGAGCCTCCCTTTCCTTCCCGGGCCTCCCGGCAGCCAAGCCCGCAGCCCCCCGCGCCCTCCCCGCGGGGTTATCAGCCCCCGGCCGCGGAGGGGAGCGCCGGGCTCCCTCCTCCAGATTAGGAGCCTTTGACCCACGGGGAGGGGGGGGAAGATAAAGGCAACTTCCTCGGTTGGTCGTCTCCGTCTGAGCAAACCATCCTGTTGAGCTCAGCGAGCCCCTCGGCTCGCCCCGAGCCCCGACTTTGGGTGCTTTGTGAGGCCAGGAATAACAGAGGGGATGGGATGGGTGTGTGAAGAGAGGGAAGAGGGGAAAGAGAATGGAGAAGGAGGAAAAAGAAAGGGGAAAAAAAGAAAGGGGAAGGGGAAAAAAAAGGGAAAAAAGAAAGGGGAAGGGGAAAAAAAAGGGAAAAAAGAAAGGGGAAGAGGGGAAAAAAGGGGAAAA
>NW_016690369.1:636992-647805 GCF_001604755.1 Lepidothrix coronata
AGGACAAGGGGGGGAAAGAAAGGACAAGGGGGGGAAAGAAAGGACAAGGGGGGGAAGGACATAGAAGAAGAGGAAAGGGAAAAGGAAAAGGAGAAGGGGTAAGGGAAAGGAGGTAAGAAAAATGAGAAGAGGGGAAAGAAGAAAGAGAGAGGAGGAAAGAAAAAGGAGAGGGAGAAAGGGACAAGGAAAAGGGGAAAGAAGAAGGGATGCAAGGAGAAGAGGGGCGGGAAGGGGAGCCGAGGCCCTCAGGAAGAGCAGCGGGAAGAGGGAAGGAGCAGGACGCGGTTTGCCGGGCGGGGTCCGGCCCAGCCCCTCACCTTGTGGTTTTGGTAGGAGGTGACGGCGATGAAGGCGGTCTCCGGGAAGACGTGGGTGCAGAAGGCGGTGTTCTTGGAGCCGAAGCCGTTGTTCTCGTCCGCTTTCACGATGTGAAGCCGGGGCTGGTATTTGTGCATGGAGTTCAGGATGATCTGGGCAAAGGGAGAAGGAGAGAACATCCCGTGGGAATAGAGCTGGGACAGAGCGGCACAACCCCAGATGACCGGGGGAGGGGAAGAAGTGGAGAAGAGGGATCTCCTTCCCAAAAATCCTCACCCTCTTCCTTGAGAAGGGCTGATTTAGTTGCTGGGGACATACCTGTGCACGAACCCCCTCGCTCAAGGAGCCCGTCAGGGCCGGGTGATGCTATGAAAAGTGGCTCCACACCCAGCACCCCCAACCCCAGCCTTGGGCTGCTGCTGCTCTTTCCCCCCACACCCCGAGGGGTCCGGAGCTGCTCCCCCAACACGTCTCGACATCCTGAACCTGTTCCTGGAGGGCCGGGGGAGACTTTTCGCCTTTCCAGTCCCTTCACAGCCCCCCAAACCTCCCAGCTCACCACCACGGGACATCACAACCCCCACACACCCCAGCGGGGCAAAGAGTCCAGAAAGAGCGAGGGAAGAGGAGGACTGGAGAGATTTAGGGACACATCCCCCCACACACCATCCCGCCCCGTCAGCGACCCGCAGAGGATGCGAGGAAGAGGAGGGTGGCGGAGGTGGGGAGGGATGACGCGCCGTGTTCAAGATAAAAAGCGGTCCCTGCTCGGTACCGGGTTAATCTCGGGGGAAAATGGGGGGACCGAGGAGGGGGGGAGCGGCGACGGGGGGCCGCTCGGTCACGATAATGACTGCCGGACCCTGGCGACAGCGAGACGCAGCGCGTCCCGCCGCCGCCTCCCCCGTCCCGGGGGTTTAAGCAAATTGCTTTGACATCCAGGAAAGTCGTAGACATCAACGGTGAACGATCTAATGGTTTTTAATTTCATTACAGCGACTCTAATTGAGAGGCTCCTGGCGCAGCTCCTCCTCTGAAGTCCCTTATTGTCCCCTCAGCGTCTTCGGTTTGTTTAGAGGGACTTTTTCCCCACAGCCGCCTGTTCCCAGCGGGGATTCCTGGCCTCGTCCCCCCGAGCCGGATCCCCCCTTTCTCTAGGACTGCTCCCCAAAAGCACCCCGGGGGGTGGGATGGGTCCCCCTGGCTGAGCTGCTCCCCTCCCTCTTCCCGGAGCGAGTGGAGTTGGGGAAGATCCTGATCCCTGGAAAGCACCTCTTGCGAACCGCTTCGCCGCTAGTCCAAGGTAAAATTAAAACAAAATTAAAACAAAATCAAAATTCTGAAAAGGAAAGGGAAAACAACTCCCCAGCTGGAGGTGCAAAGGAAAAGGATGCTCAGCACTGGGGTGGGCTGGGGGCTCGGCTGGCTGCTCTCCCCAGCCCCCCTGCTCGCTTCTTAGCGACCACGTGGGCAAGGATTTAATAGCACTACATTTATCGTTAAAAAGCAAAGGGGGGAAAAAAAAAAAAAAACACCTTGGAAAAAAAATGAAACTGAAGTGTTGAAACGAGACTGGAGAAAAATACGCTCTTGGAAAGGGATGGTGGGATCTGGATTCGCATACCCGCTCAATTATATATATATTTCTTTTTATAGATATATATACATATTATTCATACACGCACATATATATTTGCTCAGAGGAACTCGCATCTTTGGAGACCTTCGAAGGAGGGCTGTTCCTGGCTGCGGAATTCACACAAACTTTCACGGCCTCACGAGTCTCACAAAGTTCTTTTTACGTCCAAGAAGTTCCAGCGGGACTTCAATTTTTTTTATTGTCTTTAGTTATTGTTGCCTTTTTCTCTCTCTTTTTTTTTTTTAATCGAGGTATCCTCATGGTTTTAGGTCCTATTCCCTCCAATAATTATGCCTGTTTGATTATACCTGTTAGGCAAATTCCCACAGGCAGCGAGCAGATTTTAAACGATCCGAGACTCCCCGTGCGATTAAAACCAGGTAGGCAAATACTCGATTAAGTCGGGGGAGTTTGACCCACTCGCGAGCTCCAGCCCACGGGGTCTGTACTCAATTCCCACACAGCGTGGTGAAATAACCCGGTTTTAAGGTTTATGCTTCTATTTTCGGGGGCCCTCATCGGGGTTCATCCCAGCCAGGGAAGGAAATAACACCCCACCAACACCACGGATTTGGGGGTGGGTGACACTGCCGGGGGTGGGGGGACACTCGTGGGTGCTGGACACACCGTGGGACCGCGGTAGCCCTTCTCCCGCTCCTGGTACTTACATGTCCGAAGGGATCGAGGTGGTTGTTGGTGAGTTTGAGCTTCTGGAAGGAAACCAGCTGCCTCATCCAGTGGGCACCGGTAGCCGGGGAGTCGGGATGCACGTACAGCCTCCCGGGCATGGCCGGCTCTGCCTTCCCCGTCACCGACCTGCGTGGGGACACAGGACTGAGCTCCGGGCACGTGGGGGCTGCCCTTGGGCTCCTGTTCCACATCCATCCCCTCCTGGGATCCCTCCCGTGGGCTCCAAGTCTCCCCATCCGTCCCCTCCCGTGGGCTCCTGTTCTCCCCATCCGTCCCTTCGTAGGGTCCCTCCCGTGGGCTCCTGCTCTCCCTGTTCATCCCCTCCGGTGGGATCCCTCCCGTGGGCTCCTGCTCTCCCCGTCCATCCCCTCCGGTGGGATCCCTCCCAATCCATCCTCTCCTGTAGGATCCCTCCCGTGGGCTCCTGCTCTCCCCATCCGTCCCCTCCCGTGGGCTCCTGTTCTCCCCATCCAGCCCCTCCGGTGGGATCCCTCCCAATCCATCCTCTCCGGTAGGATCCCTCCCGTGGGCTCCTGCTCTCCCCATCCAGCCCCGCCGGTGGGCTCCTGCTCTCCCCATCCAGCCCCGCCGGTGGAATCCCTCCCAATCCATCCTCTCCGATGGGATCCCTCCCATGGGCTCCTGCTCTCCCCATCCAGCCCCTCCGGTGGGATCCCTCCCTCTCAGGTGCGCGGTGCCCGGCCGGTCACGCCGTGCTTGGGGAGAAAAGGCATTTCAAACACCGCCCGGGAGTTACTGAGCTCCTTGGCACCTTTCCCGTCGGAGATGGCTCTCGCCGCTTCCCCGTTTAACCCCATCCTTCCCCCTTTCCCTAATTCCCGGCACTCAAGCCAGGAACAAAGTTCCAATTATTAAAGATTTTCCCTTCCTTTATATCACTGAACTATCAGCTCCACAATCGCCAACAATCTCATCGTAAACAGGATTAGTTATCCTTCGCTAATTGCGACAGACTCTTCTCCTTCTCTTCTTCTCTTTTTTTTTTTTTTTTTGGATGCATTGCTCTCCCAAGGACTGTGGGAGCATCCCGTTACGCTCAGGTGAGGCTCCTGCAGCCCAACATCCCTCTTTTGCACGGGAAAAAGAAGGACGAGCCGCTGACTGAGGGATATCTCCCCACCAGGCAGCCCGGAGAGCCCGACACAGAGGTCTCCTCCCTCCCCCTCTCCCCCACGCGTGCATACCATTTATTATCTGCAAATTTGTATCTGTGGTCATCCGCTGGTACAATATCCATCAACAGGATGTACTTCGTTTTTGGATTAAGTCCAGTGACCTTCACTTTGTAACTGGGGAACATACGCCTGTTAAAAAATAAAAAAAATAAAAACACAAGTATAAGAGCAGTGAAAAGCAAGGTTGCCAAGGTGGTTTCAGAGCGTGTTTGCGAGGAGGAGACCTAGAGGAGGGGGTCATTTAACAAAAGGGCAACGCCACCCTCTCAGATGGACCTTCCCGAAAGGCTCGGGCAGCGGAGGGTGCACCCTCCCCTCGGGGTGCAGCACATGTTTGGGTGCCGCTGGTTCCCCCTCCAGCTCCCGACCGAGGCGAACCGGGTGATTTTTCGAGGCAGAATCGCAATTTCGACGCTGGCGGATTTATTTATCCACCTACTCGCGTGCCTGTGCGTGTTTTGACTAATTATTTGTTTCGCCAAGGCTTCGACTCCCCCTTCGCTGAACAAATCTGACCGTGAGAACTTTTGGAAGCAAGTTACTTCCCTCTGTCCATAAGCCGCTGGAACAGGAGGGGAGATTTGCCAAAAAAAAAAAAAAAAAAAAGGTTTTCAAAAAGTTAAAATATAGATACTTCTAGGAAAAAAAAATATATCTTTATATATTGCTTGAAATACGTGTATTTATAGAAACACATTATAATATATTAGAGAGAGATAAATGTATACGTTTAAATCCGTATATATTAATCACCTCTATGCCTATCAATGGTTCTATGGGCAGATAAGGAGGAAAAAAAGCCCTCCACGCACTCAGGTGTAAAGAGCAAACCTACGTGCAGCCGTGAGCGCCTCCCGAGACACCAGCAAACACACCTGACAAATCCTTGGAAACCCTCGGATACACACAAGACAGGGGCTTTTCGAAATATTTTCCATTACTGCAAGGCAGGGACTTAAAACACTGCTGTTATTTTAGTTCGAAGCTTTCCAAATATTTAAAAATAAAGCCGATGAAAATGTATCCCTGGACTTAAAACACGCATAAACAGAAAAAAAAAACACCCCACACCTCTAAAAATCCTGAGCTCTTCTCCGAGGCTCGGGGTCTTATCGCTGCCGTGAGGGCTGGGCTTTAATTCGGTTGTAAAAAGGTGAGAGGGGGTGGAAAGCGACCAACGGAGAAAACGGGGGTTGAACTTTAAAGTTTTAAGGGAGAAAAAACCCAATTCCACCTGAAGATCGGTCTGTGACTCCGCCGACAACACCTGAGCAGCAGGACGGTGGATTTCGCCAACGATAAACGTGGGGAATTCTAGAAATAAGGAAACCTATCCCGTATCTCCCCTCGAGCCCCTGCACTGTAAATGTCTGTTTTATTGCTCTCCAGACGAGATTTCTGTCCCCGGCGATATTTGTTTGAAATTTCTGCAAGGTGGTTTCTGTCTCCCTTCTAGAGCTGTCTTTTTTTTTTTTCCCTGCGAACCGGGTTTTTTTCGGGAGGTCCTGGCACCGGCCTTATCCCCCCCTCTCCTCTTCATACCACGTCCCCTTGGCCACAAACCCCTTCTTTAAAACCGATTTTTCCAGCAACAGCAGCGAGATTCAAGGGGAATGCGAGACGTGAGACAGATCTATTCGCTAAAACTTCATCCAACCAGCTCCATATTTTTTTTTTCCCTCCCTCTTCAGGCAAATTTTGGAAGACCACAACAAATACCAGATGACAGAGCAAAATGAAAGTTTGACTCTGCGTTGTTTATTCTGCCCTCACAGTCTAAAACTACTACTATTGCTACGCGTGGAGGGGTGGATTTTCCCCCCCTCCTTTCTCCAAGTATTCTAATTTAAAATTACAACGAAAAAGCCTCCCTCGGGCTGCCCCCAGTTTGCCGCTGGGACTGGAGAGACTCTTTCACTGGGTCTCGCTGGCCACTCTTCAATTTAACAGATTAATATTAAGGATAACGTTAAACCCCCTCCAACACACGCTCATACGCATATAAATATCTGCGGATCAGCTTTACTAAGCCGGTCA
This sequence comes from Lepidothrix coronata, assembly GCF_001604755.1. NCBI lineage: Eukaryota > Metazoa > Chordata > Aves > Passeriformes > Pipridae > Lepidothrix > Lepidothrix coronata. Next base: position 642,873 of record NW_016690369.1, read on the forward strand.
TGGAATCGATTATAGCCCCAATAAAGTTGGATTTGCGAGGCTGTATATTTTTCTACACACCCACGCAGATAAACACACATATAGAAATGCTACGTCCGCAAATAAATAGCATGTGGATCTATCTCTGCATCTAAACAGCTTTGCTATCGCTATATAAACAGTAGCTAAAGACCGCATGCACTTTTAAATGGGGTGCGTGGGTGTGCTGGGAATATTCACCTCAGTGTGAGCAAAATAAATAAGGAACTCTGTCAAACAGCAGAAAACATTTTTTAAAATGCAGAAGGGCCTATCTGCTAATAACAATAATAATAATAATAAAAATAATAACAATTATAGCCCACCGAGCTGCTCTAAACAAGGTTTGTTTTTGGCCAAGTGGCTGCAACTCGCGTTCTCCTGGAAAGTTTCCAAAGGCCTGAAATTGGGATTAACGATCCAACTGTTCTGGTTAAGAAAGAAGCCAGAAGAAACAGTTTCTCCTGAATATATCCGGGCAGGGAGGGCTCTCCACGGCCGGGCAGGGCTCTGAGGGTGCTCTCGGTCCGAGGGGGGGTCTCGGACATGAGAGCTGTGACTGTCGCAATGTCAGGGAGGTGGACACGCACCCCCATCCACGCGGCTGCGATTTTCCCCCCCCGCAAACACGTCGGGGAACGCGGACACCCCCTCTCCTCTTACCTCCCGGCCTTTGTTATGATCATCTCCGTCCCCACTTCGTGGAACTTCAGCCACAGCTCCCGTTCGTGCAAAAACACCTTGATGCCCTCCATGCCCTGCGGAGGGGGAGGCACAGAGCGTCAGCCCCGAGCGCTGCGGGGACAGCCCCGGCGGGAAGCTCGGAGGGAAAAGGCCCCGGAGCTCGGGGCATTCCCGGGAAAATCCTGCCGCGAAGCCGGGGAGAGGGGGATTTCAGGCCGGAGCACGGGGATGCTGCTCAGGGCGGGCCCGGAACAGGGTCCTGCGGGCCTCGGTGCTCCTGGGGCGGGGAGGCGATGGGAGGGAGCCCCCGGAGCCGGCTCCGACCGCATCCTCCCAGAGCAATCCCCCAGCGCCTCGGCCCAGCTGCTCCCGGAGCCAGCCGGAGGAGATTTGTACCCTCCCACGAGCGATTTACACCCGCCGGCTGCGCTCTGCGAGCCAGGGCGGTATGGGGGGGTGTTACTCTGCTCCCCTCGCCGCCTTATTTTCTCTCTTTCCCCTGGCCCACACCACCCAAAAACTGCGAGCCCCCCGGCTGGGGCAGATGCCACCGCGGGGATAACACATCCCTGCACCGAGCCAAGCACACCATTCCCCCCCCACACTCAAAACGGAGCCAAATCGCCCCGTCAAACGCTTCGAGGGTTGGTTTCCAAAAACAAACGGTGGGACCAGTCCCTGTGCCCACCCCGGCCCAGCCGAGCCTCCTGCCCGCACCCACAGCGGGCTGGGGGGTTCCACCGGGGGGTTACCTGCCAGGGGAGAAGCGGGGCTCTCCGGGAGGGCTCCACGGCCGCCGAAGGAAAGGGAATCTCGGTGGAAAAGCCCCTCTCCCCGCCTTTCTCCCCCCACCCCCGCATTCCCAGGGCTGCCCCGAGCCGGCTGGGGACGAGCGCCGGGGGACGGCTCCGAGCACCGGGAGCTCCCAGGGAAGGAGAAGCCGAGGGATGGCCTGACCCGCTGCCGCCTCGTCCTGCTCTCCTCGGGAGTCCTCCGGGAGCTGCAGCCGGTGGGTCCCGGCTGGGATCCCACGCGTGTCCCGGCAACATGCAGCACCAGGGGGGCGAGGGCTGATGGAGGGCATGAGGGGCACCCCAAGGTGTGTCTGGCCCCCGGGTGGTTACGGGGGTGCCCACGCGTGACAGCAACTGCCTGCCCTCAGTGCCCGTTGCGTGGGTATGGGCTGTATCTGTGTGTGCCTGCCTGGCTGGACAAGGGGTGCATATATACACAAATAAATACATATAAATTTGTATCTCACACTATACATTTATATCTTACACGAATATGCACGGGCACAGCAAAGATACACTCTGTGTCTGTTCACACGTGCATTTGGACACCCACGCGTGGGCGCCTGTGGGGGTGTGTCTGCTGCTGCCTCAGCGGGTTCCCCTCTCGGTTATTTCGGGTGCTTTTCCCTCCACGCACCCCAACATTCGCACCCGCAGGTTCAGCGCTTGAGCACGACCTTAAATAACACTCAGGCAGGATGAGGCCCGCCATCAGGTGAGGCTTTTCGCCCCCGTGGGGCCCAAAATGGCTCAACCACCCAGCCGGGGGGGGGGGAAAAAAACCGCGGAGAAAAGGGAAAAATAACACCAAAAAAATGAAATAACGAGGGGGCTGAGGAAGAGGAGCGCCAGTCCTTACCTGCTGGGTGAAGGCTGCCTGGGGGGAGGTGGGGGACTTGCTGGTGGCCCCCAGCTGAGTGTCCTGCTTGGCTTCAGCCTGGAGCTCCTTGGCCTCCGAGTCGGCCGGCGTGGTGGGGAGCCCGAAGCCTTCCTCGCTATCCGCCATGTTACGAGCTTCCTTCGCCGAATCCCCCACTGCAGGCACACATCGGGGAGAGAGCAGAGATAAGAGACGCATAAGTCAACGCTGACGTTTAATAAAATATATATATGTATATATTTCTATAGCTCCGCGCCGGGGCAGGGCTGCCCGGCAATCCCGCGACTCACTTCCAGCTGCCCGGGGAGGGAACGAGGCCCTTTAACTTTGGGAGAGGGAGAAATAAAGACTTTTATTTATTATCGCAGCCCGCAAGGGATGATAGGATTTGGGGGGGTGGGGGGTGGGGGGGGAGGTGGAGAGGGAGGGGAAGGGGGAGGCGGTATTATTGAATGCATCTTTTGGAAAAGGTAAACAGCGTGTTTTAGGGCCGGCTGGCAGGACGCGGGGAACGAGGCACCCGAGGGGCTGGGGACCGGCCAGCTCATCACACAAATGACTCTGGAGGTCGAGGGGTCCGAGGTGGGGGCGACAGAGCCTCCCCCGTGTCTTCACCACCTCCAATCCCCCCGGGCTCTCTGCGGCCCAGGGGGTTTAAAGTCCCCACTTTCCTCCCAGGGAAGTAGGAGCTTCCACCCCACTCCGGTTTCGACCGGGAAACCACCACCGGCACGCGAGGCCGCTTCTATCACCCCGTTTTCAAAGAAAACACAACTTCTTTCCTCTCTTATAAACAAGGAAATAAATAAATAACAAGACTTTTCTCCCTTTACCCCGGGCAGTTGCAAGAAAAGCAAAGGATGGACGAGATAATTAAAATATATATATAAAAAAAATAAATCAATCGGACGAGACACTGTGCAAGGTAATAATGAGCACTCGGCTGGTGAACGGGGGGGGGTGGAATTGGGGCTGCAGTGAACTAAACCATGACATTCAGGGTAAAACTACACCAGCGGAGTAAAAGAGCTTTAAAAATACACGGTTTCTATCTAATGCGAGTGACCACAGCGAATTTTAAAAGCACTATTTTGCCTTAGCTTTAAAGGCTCTATCAGGAATGGTAAAAGTTTCACAGCAGCACCAGGAAAAAAAAATAAATGGAAGCAAATGAATTTAGTTTGGGGGGGTTTTTTGTTCTTAAGAAGTACAGAGTTTTAGTAGCTTTAAAAAAAAATCTTTTTTGCGTGTTTCGAAGAAGGGGATTCACTTTTGAAAGGCCAAGCATATGGAGGCAATATTGGGTTTAAATACACGAGAATGTTTTTAAGGGAGTTCTTCGCCCTGCAACAATATTTGAAAGCTGTTAAAAATAAAAGAGAGCGAGGGGGGAGAGGAAAAAAAGGCAATTCTCCTTTAAATGCAAAAGAAAATTGGGAGTGGAAAGGAGGGGGGGGGAGAAATGATCTTCCCTGCTAGTGGTGGGTAATATATACATGTACGTATATATAATTTAAAAGGACAAAAAGTGAAGGGACTGCAGGTCCGCACCTCCGGAGCTACAGATCAGACACAGACGCGGCCCGGGCTCCCTCCCTCCCTTCCCAAAGGCTCTTTTCCCACCGCACCCCAGCCAGCGACCGACCGAGGGGCGAAGCGAAACCGCTGCGAGAGCGCGGAAAGTGCGCGGGGCGCTGCGGGAGCCGCTGCCCCGGGCCCGGGCCCAGCCCGCGGCGGCAGAGCCGCAGCTCCAGGGACCATTTAAGGCTTTTCTCTTCCCCTCCTCCTCTTTTTTTTTTTTTTTTTTTTTTTTCCTCTGGACTGTTGTGATGTGTTGTTTGTTTTGGGTTTTTTTTTTTATTTTATTTTATTTTATTTTGCTTCCTTGGGAAGTGCCGGTTATCCATTTTTCAATCGATTTCCCTCCAGCTTGGAGCTATTATTCCCCCCGAGCTGGCAAAGTTAGCGGGGAGGGCGAGGGAAAATAATACAACTAAAAAAAAAAAAATAAAGCATGTTTATTAAAACAAAGAGGGACCCGGCCATGACAGCGCAGCCTCCCCGGTGCTCTCCGCGCCCAGACATAATTAAGCAGATATAAAGATAATAATCATTTTAAATACGCGAGCGTGACGACAAAAAATAACCCAACAACTACGAGCAATTGGCGATGCGTGGCTTCTAATTTTTTTTTCCCCTTAAAAGAGCTCGTGAGAAGAAATGGAGCTTGACAGAACCAGGCCGCGGTGGCTGGATGGAAAAATGCATCTCGCTTTGCTAAAGTAACGCCAAGTGGGTTTGCGGGAGGGAAAAAAAAAAAAATAAAAGGGGGCGAATAAAAAATAAAATAAAATAAAATAACCACCCGCTCTGCTTTTGTTCCAGCTTCGCCCCATCTCACACACACGTCCCCCCAGCCCCACACACCGCGGCGGGAGCCCTGGGGAGAGCGGCCCCCCCCCCCTCCCCCCCCCCCCCCCCCCCCCCCCCGGGGGGGGGCCCGGGGGGGGGGGCCCCCCCCCCCTCCCCCCCCCCCCCCCCCCCCCCCCCGTCTCCC
>NW_016690369.1:648387-655172 GCF_001604755.1 Lepidothrix coronata
AATCCTTCAGTCTTTTCTGCCTCTCGGTAATTTTTTTTTTTTTTTGGGCATTTCGAGGAAGTTTTCAGCAAATCCACCCTCGCTCCCAGCGCTCGCGGGGCGCGATAACACCGGAGCCCTCTGAAAGTTGGAGGTGAGGAAGGGAAAAGTCCGGGGGCGAGCGGCTACCGGGGAGGGGGGCGCGTATATGGGTGTAGTTTGGCATCTCCCAAACCCTTTCCATGTGCACGCCAGTTCCAACAGCTACTTGAGGAGAAACAGCCAACAGTAAACGGTTGCAAATAAGAATAATAAAATAACTGCACTTGTAGCCGCAGAGAATAAGCCAGAGAATGCTACTTAAACAAACAGAGCAAAGCTTGTCCCATATTTCATTATTTTTAGAGGGGAAAGGAGCCGTGGAGCCCTTCCAAACACAAATAAACCAGGGAGCGAACCCGGGAGGTTGTTCCCCCGCGGGGAAGGCGGCGGGAGCGGCCCCAGCCCCGGCCTGGGGAAAGCGGGGAAAGGCCCCTTTCCCTCGCCTGGGCTCTGCTCCGAAAGGCGCAAATCAAAGGGGAAAAGGTGGGGGGAAAAAAGGATGCAAAGCAGGGAATATAAAGCGGGAATGCCGGGGAAGCACGCGGTGGGTGCAGCCGGCCCTGCACCGCACGTGTGCTGGGAGCATCCCCCCAAAGCGTCCAGCTCGCCCCAAAAGAAGAGGCTTTTCTCTTTAGGAAAGCAAACGAAGCAACGAGGAAGAAAGGTTTCTCGCAGCTGCCGGCGAGAGAGAGCACGAGCTTCCCTCCCCTCGCCGGAAAGAAAGGGGAAAAGTGAAAATCCCTGAAGTTTGGAAGAGCGAACCCGAGCACGGCCGCTGGCTGGGAAAGCACTCACCTCTCCAGTGCCAAACTAGCTCTCAAACACCTTGAAGACAAGTTGAAAACGATGCAAATAAATCGAATTTATTTCCGTCTGCAGGTTGGGGGGGGGGGAAGTGTTTGGAGAAGGAGGGAAAGAAAAAAAAAAAAAATAAAGCAGCTGAAGAAAAAGACGGCAAATCCCGGCTCCCCAGGACTGGAATGTCAAGGCAAGGAGCCTTCCAGCTAGAAGCCGATTTGTGGTCTCAGACAAATTAAATATTACTGTTTATTACCAGCCATACTCCGATAAAATAAAGAGAGTTCAAGGCGATAGCTGCTATCTCACGAGCTTTGCTCCTATAGGACACGGAGACGTCACCAACCACGCAACTGGCCTATTCTGTCATGGTTGACTGCAGCAGTAATGGAAGGTTAATTTGTATTATTCTCCTCTTTTTAAAGCTCTATCAGTGAGATTCCTGGCGTTTTTCCCCCCCCCTACCCCCCACCCCCAAAGAAATCCACCCAGTGCAACGCAAAATACAGCGAGGCTGTGTGCGTGCCATCTCTGTGATGCCTCTGTGTACATATACACATAAATATATATATTCACGCGCCGAGAAATACATCGCAGACGTATATAGGCGGGTGGGAGGGGGTATATATCATATATGAGTGTGTACCACCGAAGCAGGCTGGAAACTTCGGGAAAACCCACTCATATTCGGAACGGAAAATGGGGGAACCAGTAACGAAGCTCCCGCTGCACCAACAGAAGCCAAATTAATCCAACGGTATTGGCATTATTCAGCTTAATTTATTTTTCTAAACATATAATCTTATTAGGGCGAGCAGGAAACTTGCCCGCTGAATTCTTAAGCGCCTCTGGAAGCGAGCACGCTGGGCTATATATAGTAAATGATAACCTGGTTATTTGTAGGGATTCAAGGGTGCTTCGAGAACCAATTATTTGCTCTGATTTAAAAAAAAAAATGGAGAAAAAAAGAAAAGGAAAAAAAAAATTAGTAAATCGAGGCGATTATTTGCCAAATGAGATTGACAAGGGGGAAAAAAAATAAATCAAAACCCTCCAGATCCCTCCAAGTGCAGCCAGTGGCGGCAGAGGCGCTGCCGGCGCTGCCCCGTGTCCCAGCTCTCCCTCAACCCGGAGGAATTTTGGGATGCACTCACGGCCGCTGCAGGGAGATTTCACCAAAAAATAAATAAAAAAAACAATAATTAAAAATTTTTTAAAAAAAGAGAGATAAGAAAAAATACACCCCCAAAAAAATAAAAAAAAAATTAAAACGTTGCTTCCTCCAACAGAAAAAGAGAGGAGGAGAAATAGGGAGAAAGGAAATAAAGAGGAACACCTAAGGGAGAGTGAGAGGAGCTGGGGGCTGCAAAGGTGAGTGTTGCCAGCAGGGACCCCAGCCCTGCTCCAGCCGAGGCTCTGCAGGCAGCCATCTCCCCACAGCCCGGGAAAACCCTGCCTGCACTTCCCGGCTTGCCCAGGCTGGGCTCTGCCGGCGCCCGGGGAAGCCAGGCCTAAAGGAAAAGAACCGGCGAGGATGGCGGAGAAAAAAAGAAAAAGGAGGAGGGTCGGAGGTGGAAAAGCCCCCCTTGCCCTGATGCGCCCCATTTGCTGGATCTGGCCGCGCTCCTGAGCTCGGAGTCCTCCCAAATAACCGGGATGGGAGAAAAAAACCCCACTGAGTGGGATTCTCCAGCTGGCACCGACTGCCCAGAGGTGCTGGAGCTGCCAGAGCAGGATAAGACCTTACCCCAAAGCAGAAATAAAATTCTCTCCCCCGCAGCCGACAGCCCGACCCCACCTCCTGCTGTCCCCTGAGGTCCCCCCGGAGCCCCCGAGGCGGCTCCAGCCGGAGGATTGGGATGGTTCCCTCCTGCCCGCCCGGGCACCGCTCGCTCTCGGCCTCCGAGCCCCTGAACCGCCCGGATCCCTTTGCTGGGAACCCACCCGGGTTATTTACACCCGGCCCCGCTGAAAGGTGAGGGGTAAAAAAGCGGGCCCGCGTCGGAACGCAGATAAATATATACATATCTACACATATTTAAGTATAGGTGTGCCTACGGGAGTCTGGACACAGCATTTGCAAACACGCCCCCGCACACGACGCCTCTTTGCTCCTGTCCTTCAGCAAATTTTATACCTCGCGTATTTTATAAATTATTTCGTTTACATATTTGGGCCAAACGTGCAATATAACGGCGTGAGTGCGGAGACCGAGAGATACACGTGAATATACGCGTCTGTTTGTGCACTAAATATCCCCAGGCACACAAACCCACCCCAAAATCGCGTGGACGTGGACGTGCAGGTGATGAGACCTTCAGGCACAGCAGCACTTCTGCCAGCTCAAGCCGCCCCTGCCCCATCCTCTGTAGGTTTTATACGGATATTTACGTTTTACCCGCGGTTTAAACAGGGGTGGTTTTTTTTTGGGTGCGCGCAAGCACCGATCTGCCCCATCCTCCGCTCAGGGGGAGTGTGAGCAAATCCGCGCACCCGCAGAACGCGGGCGAGGGGCTGGATGTGCACGCACCGCCTGCGCGCCACACTGCCACTACATATATATATATTTATATATTCGAGATATAAATATCAACTCTCCCATACGCAGCCACGGCCCCAGACACCGTGGGCACTTACCTATGTGCGTGTGGGGTGCTCGGCTGGGCCCCCCCGAGCCCTGCGCGGCCCCCCCAGGCTGGATGCCGGTGGTTCAGCTCCTCAGCGCAGGATCCGGCCCCGCCGCCCGGCCCCGGGGCCTCGGGGAGCCCCCGCTTTAGGGGCCCGCATGGCCGGAGCCCTGCACAGCCCCTCTGCCCTCTCGCTCCCTTTGCAGGGTGTCCCTCGCCCTGGAGGTTTCTCCTTTCGGGTTTTGCCCGGGAGGGGTGGAGGGAGGGGGGATGGCCGGGGTGCTGGCTCGCAGTGGGGTCGAGGTGTCAGCAGTAAGAAATAGTGCCGAGCGTGAACTCGCTCACTCCCCCCACACGCACACCCCTTTAAAAAATCACTTTTTGGGTCGGCTTAACCAAATCGAAGAGGCTTTTGCCTTCCTCCCGCGGCTCCTCGGCAGCCACCCTGCCCAGGGACGGGGCAGCGCGGCCGCCCGGCTTGTGAAATACAGAGACATCAGCAGTTTTGGCTTTCCAACTCTCTCTCTCTTTTTTTTTTTTTTTTCCCTCCCACATTTTCACAGAGACTGAGCTCCCTCATAGCAGGGATTATTTTTTTCCTTTCCATTTTTAGATAATTTACTTCCCCTCTCCGACCAGTTCTCTCTTCTTTTATTTCTTAGTCCCCTTTGTTGGCCGCGTTTCGCTTTGGCGAAATACTCACCTGGGAGAAAACAAGTATTTAAAATAATCATCATCCCTGGAAGTATTTTGGTCCATTCACTTGTTGGGGGTGTTTTTTGTGTGTTTTGAGGGTTTTTTTTCTCCTAATTTTTCTCTAATTTTTTTTCGGAATTACGGGGGCAAGGGCTGACTGCCTTGATCTGAGACTTTATCAACAAAATATTTGTTTCAAAGTACCGCCAATACAGTTCTCTCGTGTCATTATTTCCATTACAAAATCCTGCATTTAGTGCTCTAGAATTTCCTACTTAGACGAGCCTTCGGGGTTAGATACCTGGGTCGAGCTTTTTTATGATTTTTTTTTTTTTAATTACAGGTGAACAACGTTTTTCTTTTAAAGTTTGTGGTTTCGGCTCCCTTTCCCCCCCCCACCCTTCTGGCTACTTTAAGAAAAAAAAAAAGGTTTTCAATTAAAACCCGGTCCCCCCTCCCTGCAGCCCATTAATTTCCCAGGCCAACTCCAGGCTTTAAAATGGTGACGAAAATGAAAAATAAGGAGCCGGGCAGAGGCAGAGCTTGGCGTGGCGCGGGCGCTGCGCTGGCCTTCCGCGCCTCCCACGCGTGGGAAGGAGGTCCCTTTTTCTCCTAGACGGCGGGCAGGACGAGAGAGTGCCAAAATTAAGCTTGGAGCATCCCTGGAGCTAAAGGGATCTGTTCTCTTTTCCCTCTCTCCCTCCGTAAAGGCGTCTCTCCCGGAATTAACCGCAACCCGGGGAGACAGGGCTCGACCCCCTCCCCAAATTTTCCTGTGCTGTTCACAAGAGGGAATTAGGTTGCATTTCTCTTTCCCCCCCCGCTGCCACCGGGTGATTTTTTGGCCCGGGGTGCCCAAGGGATCCCCCCTCCCCGATCGATGCCCGATGCTCCTGGTGGAGAGGGGCGCGTTATCCATGCCGGGATGGACAGGCTAATCCGCTCTTACCAAACAGGGTGTCAATCAGGGCGTTATCGCAGGAGAAAATAAAGGCAGATAAGGCCTCGGGAAGAAACTCATGGGGGCAAGAAAGGGGGAAAGTCCTCAGCGCCCCCCGTGCCTTTTTTCCCTGAGAGTGATCTTGCCGTGACCTTGAAGGGGGGGGGCGCAGGCGGGAGGTGGGGAGGGGAGCCCGAACCCGAAGGTTTTGAATCACGCGCTGATAAAAGGCCGCACAAGCAACACCTGTAAATGTTCTTTCCTTCCCCTACACCCCTACTCGTGCCCCGGCTCTCCGGGGGACGGGAGCCCTGGGCGGGGGGACATCCACGCGGTTCCCTCATCCTGGCAAACTTTCTCCCTCCCTTTCTTTCCGACTCGTTTTTCTTTCCTCCTTCCCAATCCACCTCGCCTTCTTTCGTCCCCTTTTTCCGTTTCTCTCCCTTTCTCTGCCCTAAACAACGCAGAGCGACAGCGCAGCCCGGCCGATCTGTTGTGCCAATATTATCCTTGGAATTAACAAATACCCACAAGTTTTGGGAGCCGGAGACACTCCCAGCGAGGCAGAGGGATGACTGAGAACCCCGTTAAGCCGGGTTCGAACGGGTGCCACAGGCATCCTAAAAACCATCTTTTATCCGCTTCGGGTAAAATACAGATGACGTGAAAAACTCGAGCAGCTCCTCAGACATTTTTTTCATGCGTTCAGAAAACGTAAAGTGCCAAAAGATGTTCACATTAGGAAGAGAAAAGGAAAAAAAAGAGCATTTCTCCTGTTGTAGGGACTTGCCCCTTGGGCCAGGGCTGGATGAGGCCCTAAAATATAACTCGAGCTACCCGGGTACAGAGGATAAATCGGATTTTGAGGGTCAGAGCCCCACGGGTGTGCGAGGAAACACCAGCCATGTGGGCATCACCCTATTCCTTCTTTCCGAAGCGCCAAGGATCCAATTCAGAGGGTAGCAAGTAGCTTCCCTGGAACGTTTTTCCACGCAAACAGCGGTGGGGAAGGGGGCTGAATATCTGGGTGCGATGGGTGCTGTGCTGCTGTGGGCACTTGGCGTGGTGAACCCGATTTTTTTATGAGCCCACGTGCGCCTCCATCTCCACATCGCTGTAGATTTATACCTGTCCCTCGGACATTAAGTGTTCGCGCCGGATACGCGTTTGTCTGTTTTGGTCTAGGTGTGGAAGTGGTTGTGGGCACCAAAAAAAAAAAATAAAAAAAATCCCGCTTTCACCCATTTCAGAAAATTAGGAGCTCATTTCGTGCCTGACTGGGTTTCTGGGGGGCAGACAGGCATGTTTACCTGCTCCTGTGCGTGGCAAAGGGGCCTTTGCCAGCGCATTTTTAGGTGCTGTGAGCTCGGAAATCGTTCTTTTCCAACGAATAATTCTTTTTAGGGGGAAGGAGCTCTCGATTCCCTGCTCAAAAACCTCCCTCGGCGGAGTGAGGAGCCCCGGGCGGTACCTGCGGAGCCGAGCCCGGTTCCCCACCCCGAGGCTGCGGGCACAGGAGCCGCCAACCTCCCCGCTCCGGGGGCCGGAGCAGCCGCCGTTCAAGACAATGTCTATTTTCTGTCATTAATAACTCGTTTCTTCCCTAAAAAAAAAAAAAAAAAAATCTCGTTTGGATCCAAGAA